>NW_010431107.1:56907-90298 GCF_000710305.1 Buceros rhinoceros silvestris | reverse complement strand
GAAGAGGAAAGGCAAAGGATTTTGAGAATATCTGGTCTTTATTTCTAGACCCTTTTTGATTAAGACTGTCCTGCGGCAGTTATGTCACATATATGCTGCAGCTTTCTTTGTGTATTAGGGCAAGGTATTGTCTGTCTCAGCCTTTTTCACGTTGTTATTTCCTCTCATAGCTCTCATTCCTTACAGTCCGTTGCCTTGTTTTAACTTTCTTTCCTTTTCCTTTACCAAAACCACAAAAAGATTAATAAAACAGACAGTTGATTAGAATCAGGGCTACTTAGCTGATGAGCACAGTGAACAGGGGTTAAGTGTGGGGCCTCTTGGGGGATTCGCTCTTGATTTTTGTTTAATTCTCAGACTTACGCAGCGAGAATTGGGAGTGCTAATACTTTATAACTAAAAAAAGGGTTAATATAGCCCATTTCTGAGGGCTGCAGGAGTGCACTAGTGTTTGTTGTGCTGGGTGCTGCGGTAGGTTCTTCAGAGGAAATTCATGGGGGGAAACAGGGGTTCATGCTCTCTTGTTTTATCTCATATCTCAGTATGCCCTTGTAGAAACCAGCACCCAAAACCACGGAGCGTAAGGGGAGCAGCAGAGGAAATAACAGCACCGCTAACTCAGAACGCAGTTGTAGAAACAAAAGACGAACAACGTGTTTTGTTGGCCTTAGTAATAGGTGAACAAGCAAGAACAATGAAAAGGGATCAAGTGCATCAACTGTGGGTGTTATTGGCATTAGAGAACACTGTCTGCCATCTTAAAAAGCATCGTAAGTCTTAAAGTATTTAATTGTGTAGCTCAGTGGAATACCTTGTTGTACTTTTGCTTGGGGACTGATAGCTTGTCGGTTCCAAAATGGTTTTCCCTGTATTAAACTGCAATGAAATAACTTACCCACTCTAGACTAGTTTATTTGCATGGTGATAAAACTAGCCACTGCATATCCAGAGTGTGAGGAAGATTTTCTGTAGGTTGGTGGTCTTTACTCAGTTTCCTCAATTGCATTTTTTCCTTATTTATTTTTTAAAACGAGGATATGTTATTAAAGGCAAGAGAGAAATCTTCAATTTCTTCACTGTCCTAACGGAAGACAAAAGATGCAGCTTTAACAAAACAACAGATGCAATCCTAAGTCAGATCTCACACCAGAGAAAGCTTTTAGTAACATGCTGAAGGTGTAGTCCCTCTGCTGCGAAAACTGCAAATGGGGGAGAAATCTGCTGTAGGCTGAGGTTTCTCTCATTCTCGCTTCATGTTTCAGCCTGACTGCAATATAGGTGGCTGCTAAAATGTAAATATACCAGGGCATGTCGTTGCATCTGCAGGGGAAAGGCAGTACTCCTCCACTCCCCGGGGTGAGAGAACATGCTTGCTCCTGGTAAAAGTGATTCAGCGAGGAGCCCAGGGTCCCTGGGCTGCTTTTCCAGGAATGGTTAAGCTGCTGCTGCAAGAGTAAAGTCATTGCAGAAGAGACCAGACATCCTATCTGCAGCACTTGCTTTGCTGGAAGAGGAGCATTCAGATGGAAACCCCAGTCAGCTATGTGAAATGTTTCTTACACAGGGTCAGTGTTTTCACTTCCCGCTGCCTTAGTGTTTCAGCATCACAGTTCCTTGTGGACAGCTCTTGCCCCGGTCACCATCACTTGCTGGTAACGTTTTAGAAAGATGTCCTTTTTATTTTTTTATAGCACATAAATAAATGAATCTGCAAGACAGTTCTCCTTACATGATGCAAAAGGACTAATAGCAATTGTAGAATGCCAGGGAATGCAGGGCAAGGGCAGAAATATAAATGAATCTGTGGTGTGTAACTTGTGTGTGAGGTATTAATGACACAGAGGTGGGAGCCCTTCGCAGAATCATCTGGCAGCTGGTAAGGCCAAGTACTGGCTGCTTTTTTCTTGGCTCTTTGGTTTATTAAATGGCTTTAGGGAGGCAGTGGTGTAATTCTGAAATTCAGGCATTGCTGTACCCAAAAGTTGGTCATTATAAGTCTTGTTTTAAAACCTATTGATCACTGAGACTAATTTCATGGAGAAATTTTTAACTTCCAGTTCAGAATACCCAGTGTTACAGCTTAGCTTTCAAGGGATTGTAGCTGTTTTCTCATTTGTTAGCTCATCACAGGTCAGGAACTCAAAGGCACTGAGGTTGAGTAAAACAACTGTTCATCACTCTGAGCTCTGCTTTGGTTTTGTGGGAATTGTCTACTTCTGTAGCACCTTCGGTTTCATTACTTTTTTTTAAGGTTGGTTTACTAACCTTCACTTGGAACAGATACAACCACCAAAGCTGCTTTTTAATTAGCCCCGTGGTCCATCCGGTGTGTGTGTGCTAACGTCTTGGCTCTACTATGTACTTCCAATGAAAGGGAACAGCTGCCATAGTCTTGTGACCTTGAGGTCAGTTTTGAGCTCAAAATTGCTTTTGATTATGATGTTAGTATATGTCTCAAAAAAATAATAAAAAATCCAGCAAGCACTAGTGGTCCTTACATGGTGCTGCTGAGTTACACACTCAGATGGTATCACATCGAGATTTTAATGAAATTAATCACTTTATTTATAGATTCTTTCCAGATGCATTACTGTGCTGCTGATGGGGAATATTCAGAGTTTTGCACCCGGAACTGGACACAGTCACATCATTGTGGGCACGTCTGCAGTGGTTTCTACAGGAATGTAGCCTGATTCATACCTTTGCTGTCTGCATTTCTTCTCTGTGCTGTATTAGACTTGGTGTGCCTGGACACTTGTGGCCAAGATGTGTAGTATCCTGAGAAATTTTCTTGTCTGTTAAATTCACTGCGTGTGTTCTCCAGAAAGCCTCATGGCATTGGCAATCTTTGAGAAACATGTTAGGACTGTGCAGATGCGAGGTGTTTGCAAACATCAGTTCCAATTTTTTAGACTGGTACTTAGCTCTCTGTGAGCAAAAAGAGGTTCTGGGTTTGATTCAGAAGTGACTGAGTGTGGTTCTTAGGTTTTCTGGACGTGGTCACACTAGCTGTTGGAATGGTTCATGCCACTTTTGAAATGAGCTAATCAAAGCAGGGCAGATTTTTGGACATACTGTAGCAATTTAGAGTGCTGTAGACGAAGGATGGTATAGACTGCATAGCGTGTGCTTTCATGCATCGTCATTCTCAGACTAGTTGGTAATTACCAAAGGAAAAAATTCTTACAAATAGCTAGAGTTGAGTGAGTAAAAACGTAACTGTTGTCTGTGGGGTTTCACCTGACCTTGAATTGCAGAATATGGTTTCTCTTCAAAATTATTCTTGGTGAACTGATTTCCATATATCATCAGCTCATTGTGAAAACCGTTAGAACTCCAGAAGTGATGTCCCATTGTGTGACCAGTGTCACACAATGAATGAATGTCCCCTTCATTCTGCCACCAAATGGTGTCAGTGGGAGAAGTTTCTTCACTAGGTGAGGACTAGGACCTTCAGAGTCAGGGCAGCAGCGGCATGAACAGTTGACAAGCTAAACTTAATGAGATACTCGTACTGAACTGAAGAGTCAAAACTTGTTCTCAAAATCACTTCTTTAAAAGGCTTTTCTCTGTAAGCGTTCTTTGTAGCAAAATATAAGCACGTGTTGATGTAAGCATGATTGTGATGCTCATGATCACAGTTAGATCAAACCTCTCCCAGTTCACAGAACATACTGTCCCCACTGTATTCGTGTTGGTCTTTCAAAGCTGCTTAGTAGCATCTAGGCCAAGTAAAACACCGGCTTAAAAGAAAAAGAGCTTGAAGCATGAAGGTCGAATATCACAATGAAGATGCTGAGGCCACTAAATACAGTGTAACTGCCAGACATCGAGTTGTAATGGACAAAGGGTGGTCACAGACTTCTCCTAAGTATTTTTCCCTACCTCTAAGGACTTGCTGTTCTCTGAAGAGATTCAGAGACCTAATTCGATTCATTTCTAGAGAGCTGGGGAAGAGTTTGGGAGAGAGTATTAAATGGTCCTTTGAAAACAAGAGTTAGTAATAGACATCACATGATGACCCAGACAGCCTATTTAACTGCAGCCAGCTCCCTGCTGAAGATTCATTTCTAAGAGATTGTGAGAGCACTCAAACAGGAAGCTGCAACTTCACCAAACCGTTTTGGTATCAGTGTGTTATCTGTGGTCATTCCCTTCTACAGCCTGCGGCTAGCTTCTGGTTAGCAGAGAAAGACACTTTGAGCTGAGCTGGCATCAGTTCCCACCTACTTAATCAGTTAAGTTGTGAGCCGTGTGGTTAGCTCAAATCCCCTGGTTGCCTTGTGGATTGCCAGTGACAGGAAGGTGAAGATGCATTGAGTGGTTCAGACAGGAATAGCTTGGTTATCTGATGGTCACCCCAGCGACTGATAAAATTATGTGAGCTCTTTTCTGAGAAGACATCAAAAAAGCAGATACTGGTGTCTCTAACCACCTGAAGAGTGTACAGCGTCAAGGGAAATTTTGCTTATCTTAAGCCTCAAAACTGTTAACCCGTCTTCACTGCTGCAGACCACAGCAGTGCCTTAGACTCTCAGTGCACAGAATGAAGCTAACAGACCGGCGCGTGCAGAGCTGTAAAATCTTTTTGAGGAAACGTTACAGTTCAGATCTTTCAAAATTACTTTGGCACTTCAAATTCAGAGGTGAACAGCTTGAAGCGTACAAGAGGAACCAGTCTTTTCTGAGGGAGCGTGCGCTGTATTTTTAGAAAACTCGGCCTCTTTGAGGCTGTTACATTGTCAGGAGTTTGGGCATGCAAAGTGATGATTCACTTTTCAAAATATAGCCTGTTTGATGAACCGGGACTAATCTGAAGCCAAAATGATGGTGGCTGTGATATGGGCTTGCAAAGGTTAAAACAGAGGAGGTGATCGTATGCTTGGGACTGCTCAGGGCAGTTTGGTTTTGTCTTGTATTTGCTGGGCAAACCTCAGGGTGAGAATGGACGAGCTTCAAGAGAGAGACCTTTAGCAAATGAGATTTTCAATTAGTACTTTCAGAGAGGCCTTGGGCAGGTTGAGCCTCAGTACCTGTGTTTTTCAAAGCCTTAAAATGGGGTAGTGGTACTTGTCTCCTTTGTACATTGAGGCATGCAGAGGGAGCGTGTTTTACTGTTTACTCGAATAGGTAAGGTAGTTCTGAACAGATGCATCTAATTTTTGTGTCTCGTGCCTAGAGTATAAGGAGCTCTGTGCTGCTTGTCCCTACTCCCTTTCTGACCATCCGCCTCCTCAAACCAGGCTCCTCAGCTTCTGTCCCCCAGCCCAGCTTGCAGCTTGCACCCAGCTCCCCACGCTGCAGATGCCTGTCCTGGCAGCAGCTGGTGTCTTGTGGATGCTGCTGAGCAAGTGAGGGGGAGGCAGGGCTGGGACGTCTTACACCTGTGGGAGAGACCCTCCTATGGCCGGTCCATATGCACCCATCGGGGCCATCCCCTGAGCACTGCGGGCTCTAGCCCCTTCCTTGCTGCAGGCCTTGGAATAAAAGCAAGGGTGGGCTCAGTGGCAGGGCTCCAGCAGTACAGCCTTGCCCTGTACCTGCACGTTGTCAGAACTTCATACTGAATTTGCGCAGTCTGATGTGAGCTTTGTAGCTGTAACAATCACCATAATGAACCCTGCTTGTCTGATGGTTGTGTTCGAGGTTTGAAAGAAAGCGTACCTGCTGGTAAGGGCGTGTGCTGGAACAGGAGGCATGTAAGATGCTTTTGCCTGCTGATGTTGCTTGGCTCAGCCTCTGTCAGTGACAACCATAACAATCAGAGCATTTTTGACTCAAAGCTATTTCCTTTCCTGGTGCAGATTATGCCTGGTATGCATAAAGTGTTAATTTAACAAAGCAGTTCTTTTGATACAGCTTTAATTTTTTAACAACAGCTCGGAGGCAGTGATGTACAGATTATATAGTGTCAGTTTCCCAATTAAAGTTTTACAGGAAAATACTCTGGTTTTGCTTTAAGCCTGTGTTGAATTCTTCCTTCTGGCACTTGTGCAAATGGAAACTGTGCTATTGCAAAGCACCAATTTGAAACCTTGAAATATTTATTGAGACTGCGTTGAATACTGAAGCAAGAATCTTCCCGTAGGCTTGTTGATGTCTGTCATAGGCATATATTTTGTAATTAAATGTCTGTAAGCTTATGTGTGTGTGGCTGGTTTCTTGTGTTTTTGGTTTTTTACAGGTTTTGCTGTTGTAACACTGTTTTTCCTGAGAAAGGTGTTTAACGCATCCCTTTTCAGAGTTTCTATGAGATCTTACCCAAGGCAAGACCGCGATGTATAGCCGTGAAGCTCCTATTAGTTGTTGTGCAGAACACTGAGGATTTGCTGAACTGCTACTCTTCATAAAATATCAGACTTTGTGAAGGTCATTCCTGTAGCTTAACATGCCTTTATAGAGGGTGTGGGATGGAGAGCACCTGAAGGGTCTAGAATAAAATATTTCGTTCTGAAAACACTACCCACAAACTGAAAAATGTTCTTCTTCCCAGCCCTTTATCTTGGATAATATCAGGTCAGTGATATTATTCTCCTGTTTGTATGACCTGGAGGCCACAGGCACTTACCATATCCAGAACTGTCTGCTGTTCTAGGAAAGGCTGTGACCCTGAGCGTGCTCCAGCAGATGTGATTGTGTGGAGCGTAAGCTGAAACTCCAAGGAAAGCAACGTTGCACAGGCATTAGTCAGGATTAGGAGTGATCAGCTCCAGTGACAACACAGCACGTCACTGTGAAGCTCCAGAGCTAAATGCCTGAGGGTATCTCCCTTGTGCCCTGGTCTCTGGTGCTGTGGTGACACTCTCGAAGTACTGGTCACTGCTCAGTCTGACCAGAGCCGTGTCCCGGCTCGGAAGTCTCACCCACCTGGAGGTTGTGTGATGACTAGAACTGAAGCATCAGATACCTAATTTAGATTAACTTGCAGTCTGCAGTTGCTGCCCAGATTTGCAGAGCAGCACGGTGGTATGGAGATCTCTGCAATCCCATCTAAATCTAGCCGTGAGTGGGACAAGTACAGCTGCTTTACTGGATAGCGAGCGTGATCTCTGATCCTGCGGCAGCCCTGCAGGCTGGGTCAGGGGCAGGCAGTTTCTCTGCCTTCAGAGTGTGATGAAAGTCTGAAATATTCTCTGCTGCCAAAGTGCCAGGGAAGCCACCTGGCCCCCTGTGAAACCAAATGCTGCAGTCTTGTGTGTTTATCACTTTTCTCGTTTTCGTTCTTTTTCCATTTCCAACCAATCTCTTTGGATTGGTCCTATTGCTAGATAATTATGACTTTCATATCTACATCTTTTTTCCAAGCTTGGCTGCATTATTTTTGGGCAGCCATTTAAGACTTTTATTATTCTTTAAAACATATTGTGTCCTTATTTGCATATTTCAGAACACACAAACAATGATACTTCTCTCAGTACATCATTCTTCAAATATTTTTCCTAACAAGTAGAACTTTTCCTGGCATGCCAGAACCGGCTTCATTGTATGAACCATATTTATGGATGCTATTTAGAGTATTGGAAGGGAGGGAATTAAAGAGGTACACAAACACTGAATCTGGTGCCATGTGAGAAGGTAGGGTAAGACTTGGTTAATATCTCAAGGAAATTACAATAGTTCCCTAGAAGAAAGGCCTTTGTTTCTTTCTTCTCAATGCTGCTTCTTAAATTCTCTGTGTTGTTTGCTTCATCAGACACTGGAGCAGAGAGTGAGGACCTAAGCAGAAGGGCAGAAGGCCGGGGGAGCTGGGCCAGGTCTGTGGGTGAGGGGCACCAATAGAAATCCTTAGTAGACGCTATCCAATATGAACTCACAAATCTGTTATGTTGCTGCAGTATGATGGGCTGGCTCTTGATACCTATATGAAAAAAACTAGGCATTTATGTGGGAAATTAAAGACAAGGCATTCATTATCAAAACAAAAGAAATTGATTCTGCAGCAGTGTTTTATTTCAGTGACTTTGTTTGTATAACAGCCAATGACTGATGTAAAGTTAATCATGTTATCTGAAGGATGTTAGCACAGGCTGACAATTAGTCATTGCATTGCTGATGGGCGTCGCTGTGGTTGGTGCAGAGAGCTCGAATACTGTGGGCAGCGTAGCCTGTCAGGCCTCACTTCATCTGTAAACTTGGTAGGTCTTAAAGCATCTTGGGGGAAGGGAGGAAGAGCAAACCAACAGAGAGATTTTGGAAAGTGTTTCTGTTGAGCTCCTCCCTTGGATGGTGACCACTGAGCTGTTGGGTTGGCAGGATTGATGTGGTAGTTGCCTTTTGGAACTGAGTGCTGAAATTTGAATATTCTTGCAAATATAAAGGAAATCTGTTTCTCAAAAGCTTCCAGTACTGCCCCAGCACTGAATGAGAAAAGCAGTACAAGTTGGTGTAGGCAGTGTAGTTATAATGAAACGTACGTGTTCAAACTTGCATGAGGAGCAATGCAAATGAACTTTAGATTAATCTGGCGGTTAGGAAGGGGGAGTTGAGCATGTTTATAACCAAAGTGTCCTCACACTATCTGTCTCGTTGGCCCAAAGTGCTATGACACACTGCGCATCAGCGACTTGTGCTTTAAAGTTTCTGTTCAGGTGGTTGGGTCAGCAATCAAAACAGGCTCCCTGGGAAGATCAAAGAGGAGGGCAGGTTCTTGAAAGAAAGAAAAATTAGAAGGGCAGTTTGCAGTTTCACATTTATTTTCTTCATTGCTGTACTGGACAGCCAGGGAAAGTGAGTAGAAGGTGATTGCATGAAAGGGTTGAGTAATGTTGAACTGTGCAGAAACAAAGCTGCTGCCGGGGCTCCCTGCCAGCTCTTGGGTGCGGTGCCAGTAGGACGGATCATAATCTATGAGGTATGCAAGTGGTTCAGTGTCTGAACAGCACATTGTCACCTACTAGTTTTATCTAGAGTTTTGGGGGGGCATGGGAGGGGGCTTTGGAGACTTTTGCTTTGTTTTTCTTGAGGAATGGAGTGTGAAAGAAAAATCCTCAATGGGACTAGTTTCTGCTTCACCTCATGGATGTTTTATACCTGATCTGATCAAAACCTTATCTCTGATCTGTCTTTGCCTTGGGCAAACATCCTTGTGTGTGTTCTGTTCAGGTAGCTCTTTACCTGGCTGGCCTTGCACAATGAGTGGGAGAACAGTAGGCTTTTTTTTCGTCTCTGTCAATGTCAGCAATAGGAAGTTACAGGAATCCCAAGAAAGCCCAGTATACAGAAGGACAGGTCTTTGCCGGCTAGGCAGGACCACAGTGTGGCTGTGGCTTGCGGCTCTGCTAGAGCATGGTGTTTTTCACTCAGCAGTACCTTCTCAAGTTGATTGATTTTGTCAGAATTTGTTTTAAAAGAAATGAATTCTCATCGGTGGTTGTGAAACCTAAGGCAAACATGTCATTGAAAATTAGCTTACAAAGGTTTGATCAAGATCTCATGAATTGAGGTTTTCGGATACTTAAATGTGTTCAATTGCTGTAAAGCTGGAAGCACAAGTTGAAGAACTCGTAATTAAAGTTGCATTGTGAAGAACTAGATTCAGAACTTCATGGAGCCTTTCTGTTGGTATTTTCTGATTTCAGACTTACAGTAATGTGGTTTTGATATTTCTGGGGTTTCATTTTGGTCAAAGTCTGTTGCCCTTTTACCCAAACCTCCTTTTTAATGGTAGGTTTCTCTCGTACCTCACCTAGAGTCTTGCTGGTGGTTTTCAACCTCTTTCAATATACAAACACCCTAAGAGAAACACCACTGAAGTAGCAGAGCTCTATGTTTTGAATTTAAGTCCCTCTTGACTACAGACCTGCTTTTCTTAGCTACCTTTTTTACAGCCCATTTAAGAGGTACTCAGCAAAACTGGCGGTCTGATGTCCCAGGGCCAAAAACCAGTGGCTTGATGCAATGGTGCCCCGTTCCTGGCTCCTGACTCTGAGCAATGCTGTAGCATGAACACAGACTGTGCAAACCATGTTTACATAAAGTTTATTCCATAAAAGTCTACGTTCAGCGTTAGTGCGGACTCTGTCCACCGCAGTGGGTTTTCTTCCTTCTGACTGCAGTTGGGGTCAGATTTGTTTGGATATTGTGGTAGTCTCTGACGCCTATTTAATTTTGTTTGAGTGATATTTTTGTGACACCGCGGTGCTGAGAAGCGGTAAATGTTTCTGTTACTCTAGTAGGCTTTATAATTTGTTTGAATTTGGTTGGAAGAATCGCTTTCCAGCAAAATTCAGCCTGAAAGTTAACATGTTCATTAGTCACTGCAGTGGCCTACAATAGTACGACTTCTAGATTATTTTACAATATCTACTTTTCTGGTTGCTTGCACAAACTTAATACAAAAGTTGCTTTTATATTAATCTTTAAAGTTGCAGCCTTGCATGCTTATAATTTTGGCATCCTCCATGTTAACCAACAAAGGAAGCATGTTTTTGTGTTCGAAGCCAGGAGGAGGAGACAGGAGGTCTGTGCTGTACTCCCAGCACTCCTATAATCTTGCTCCGTGATCTCGGGCACGCTGTTTGCTGTGCCTCAGTTAACCCGTGTGTGGGGCAGGGAGACCTTCAGGGTGTGGTGACAGGCCCAGTTGTGTGAAGGTTTTAATGGTCTGTGGGATCTGCTGACTGAAAAATGCAGTACTGTTCAGACTGCAGGCATCTGGGGGTTTAAGAAGTTACCCCAACAGTTAAAAATGGCATTTTTTCCACTTCTGCTCAGGGCTGACATCTGCCATGAACATCTTCGTCTTGAATATTATTTTCCTCGTTATGTTTCTATATTTTGCACACAGGGGCTTGAAGAGATGGAAAATTTTGGCATTGGTACGAGCACAGGTGATGGGTTATGCTTGAATCCTGCCTGTTCCTCTCCCCAAAGTCCTGCAGAAGCCCCGCTCATCGTTACAGATGGCTCCTTACTAACTCTGAATTTCCCCAGCTTCTTTGCTTTTGCAGGTTTGAGTTCGATGGCTTGATGTTACTTCAGAGCCGTCCTTTTGATGGCTGGAAACGATAATAGCCTGTGTCATCTGCCCTTTAGACGGAAGGGTTATGCCTCGTCCTTTATTCCTCAGCTCTCCCTACAAACCCCGTCCCACAATGCACCCGAGCCGCGCGCAGGTGTTCCCGTGGATCTGCCCTCTCACATGCACCGCAAATTAGTAACAGAAGCTAATGGCCCAGCATGCGGCCATCAAAGGGCTGACAATTCCAGCCTTTCCAAAGGGCCCTTTATGTCAAAGCCCCCCACGAGACCTGTCCGGCTGAAAAGACTATTTGTCTGTCCCTGTGTGCGGGCCTGCTGCAGCACCGCGGCCGGCTGCTGGCCTCACGCTGTGCCCCTGACTGTTGCTGCTAGCAACAGATAAAAATCACTGTTAACCACAGCGGGGCCCGCAGCACATCAATCATCGGGCCCAGATAAAGGCCCCGGGCCTTTGGCCCTATCCTTCGGTTGTTTCTAAATAATTTCCAGTGGCTGAGCATGCTATGGTGTAGGCTGGGTAATTCAGTCCAGAAAACTTCATTTCACTAAAAATGCTTTGATTCTTTTTTTTTCTTTTTTAAAGACTGTTTTTGTTCAAATAGATGTTTGTTTCGAAAGGAGGAATTTAACTGATGAAAGGGATGCCGTGAAAGTTCAGAGTGAGAATAATAAATAAAACTGTTTGGTTAAATGTAAAGTACAACCAAACGGGCCGAAAAAAGAATTAGCATTTGCCATGAGTAACAAAGCAACTTTGCACTTTAGAAGATGCCTCTCTTGGCTTTGGCGTCGTTCAGCTTCCTGAATTATATATATTTAAGTAGACATTAATCTTTATATATGGATAACATCATTTCCACCACACCTTTATTAAAGAGATTTATAGCCAGATATCAAATTACACTTTTAATACAGCCCAGTTGATTTTTTGGTAGCAGCAAATCATATTTGTAACTCCAAATAACTAAACAAATTTGACAGTAGCAAATTTTCTCCTTGACACAGCTAATTCTTCATCCTGTCTTAATGTTCTGCTGTAAAGCCATAAGAAATTGTGATGCTCAGAGCCTGACAGTCATAGGTTTTGTTCTTGCCATTTAGCAATCCTTCAAAGAAGAAACCGTTGCAATTTAAATTGAGGGGCTTCACAGGCTCGGTAGCAGGGAAGCGCTCTCTGTAGATAAGCCCCGTTTGGCAATCTTGCTGGCTGGTACTGTAAGGATAGGGTAGGGAGGGCACAGTGGAATATTGAAGGTAAAATCAAGTGTTAGGTTGCAAAGAAAATCTCTGTGGAAACCCTAAAAATTAAATCTCGGTCAGCCTGCCTTCTGCACAAGCATCTTTGCATACTAATTGCATGGGCCTTTGTATTATTGTAGATACTAATTACCACTAGTTCTCAGTGGGAATTGGACACCTAATTCTCTAATGCTGCTTTTAACCTCCCAGCTTACAAGCCTTGCATTTCAAGGCACCTCAGTCCTGCTGGTATCCTCCAAGTACAGGCTTGAATCCAGCACACATGCACTGCCACTCTTTAGGTGACAGAGAATCTTGCAAAATCTTGCAGCTTAGGCAACATTTCTTGGTTGGATGTGATCATGGACTTCAACAGCAGCTGGAAGGGTTGGCTGAACGATGATTCCTCTGAGTCTGCAAGAGTCATAATAGAGAAGCTAGAGGAGTGGGCACCTCGGACCCTCAACCCGTAACACTGGTTTACTGTACCTTCTTATTGCTCGTATGGCTGTGTTGGAGCTAAAAGGGACAATTAAGAGTTAAATTCCCACCTGACTGGTTTAGGTGGGAGCTGAGCCTTTCATCTGGACAGGACTTCATCCAGAGTGCCCTAACAAAGCACTGAACTTCTGAAATACGACTTGTTGCTTTGTGGAACCTGGTGCGTGTTTCATACTTCACTGAGTGAATGTGATATATATGAAGAATGTGAGAAGTTTTCTGTCACAAGGAGTGACATTAGCTGGACAAAATATACTCATGCGATATGTTCTTCAGCATCTTCTCTGAAAACGAAACAAATTTTAAGATTGATCCTGATGGACTTTGAAATAGGTAACAGTAAAATATTTTTCAGCCAGCAAGGTCACTGCAAATGCTGATATCAGATCTGAATGATGGGCCACTACGCTGTTTCCCCTTCTGCTTTTATTTTTTTAACTCCTCTGTAATGCTGCCGAAGAAATACTGCAGGGAATGATAGAGAAGGGTAGGCTTAAATAACCCTGAGGGTGCTTATCTTCCTTGGCATTAACTTCATATCCACATTCATTATGTGAATGGGCCGAGGAAACTGCTTCTGTGACAAATTGGAGTGCAGGATAGGTGGAACAGACTCAGTTCAATTTTAGGTAATGGTATACAATCATCTATATGGCGATGCGCAATGCATGGTATAGTCCCTCATTTAGAGAAGTTTGAATGCATAAAGCCCTATAAGAAACACTGTGATAACTCAGTTTCTTATTTTTAGAAAGAGTTGCAGTGCATACAATTAGCTCCTCCATTCCCTCCCCTCCTTTCTTAGAATAACACCAGTGGGGCTTCCTTCCGTCTCTAATACTGCCTCGTCGGGGTTGAACTTTCAGCACAGCTGCAGTTGCAAGGAGGATGGGGAGCATGTGAGAGATCCTCAGGCAGGAGATCGACAGGCGCATTGACATAGCCATTATTATTCCACGGCAGACAGGGTGGGTAACTCTTCCATCGCACCGCAGTTGTGCATTTATCAGACAAAAGACAGCTTCAATTTGAATGGGAAGATGAGTGGAGTTGGCACTTTGCTGCTAACAGTGTGATACTTGGGCAGAGCAGCCTCCAGAATCTTAACTACCACGCCTGAGTCTCGCTGTACAGCACGGCGGTGTTCTGCTGAAAGTTTGCTTGTGGAAAACGTAATAGCACTTTTTCATAAATGTTCTTCATGCTAATCGTGTTTCCAGACAGATGTGCTGACCCAGAGCTTCCCACATGCTCGTGCAAACCCCTAAGACGGGCTGATTAACTTCTCCATCTTCATTTCCATGGCAAAACCCACTAAACAGAATTATGCAAAACAACTGAAAGAAAACATTGGACTGCAAGGAGGAGGAGACCCAGACTGCATATAATTTGTGTGTTAAGAAACAGCCAGCAGTGGGTATCTTCAGTGGGAAGACACAAAATATCCTCTTTAATGGGTAGATGAGACTACAATAAACAGGAAAGACTGATTGGAAAGTCAAGACGTTGTTTCCCCTACCAGTTTTTGGATTATGTCATTTTATGAAATTGAGGAGCTCTGTTCTTTAGTAGGAGTGGCATTTTCTAAATTGTATTTGCCCTCAGTAAGCTGACAGTGTAGTTTTAACCTACACTTAATGTAGGGTCTTGTTTGGGCCCGATCTAGCAAATGTTAATCATGGGAATAGTTCATCTGAAGCTGAACGAATCCCTCAGGTGAGCAAATGGAGTAAATGCTCCCCCGAACCCAGGAAGTTGTCCTGCCATGCTATCTGGACACGTCCTCCGGTTGCTCATTGCAGACCATGCAGGCTCTGCACTTCGCAGGGTTTTGGATCACATCTGATGCCTGCAACTCTAAGCAGTCATGAGGTGTTGAACAAATGGGTTTTCCTGTTCAAGTCTAAGCTAATACACAAGACAAATACTCTGTGATACTAGAAAAAAACATGTTATCCTTGTGCCTTAATAAGATTCCATTCCTTGGGATGGAAGAAATGCTCTTTTTGCAGAACTTAGGAGATGCAAGAGCTTTTCTTGGTTTTCTACGCAAACCAGGCTATGACTGTTGAGCAGCACTGTGAGTTAGAAATGGTTGTAGGTGTCACTCAGAAGTGCTCTGACATCCCCCCCGCTCCATACTGGTTCACATACGCTGTACTGTTGAAAGGGAGCCCAGCACCAGTCCCCTTCAGGGATGCCTCTGAAGGCTGCTTCTGGACATCAGCAAAACCAGGAATCTTCAACCCCAAGGCTTGTCTGATAGATACCCTATGGGAATAATTTTAATCCCAGTGACCACTGCTAGGCAGGGGGAGATTTACTTAAATTTTTTTGTTAGATACAGATCTGCTGGCAGCATTTTCTTCCATTTATGTTAGATTGATGCCTGGCTTGGCCTAAACGGTTCATAACTGTCATAACTTTCCAGCGTTACTGCCTTAGTTTAATGGTGTCCACTGGTTCTTATATTGATCGCCGTCCTGCTCAGCGTTTCTAATTACGCAAGAGGATGAGATGATGTTGTAGGACCTGGCGTCTCTCCAATATGGGTGTGCTAACGCTGCAGCCTGTCTTGCCATTTCTTTGAACGTGGCGTTGATCCCACCACCTTGTGTGTTTAAATTATTGCTAAATTGCAGTGTTTTGAAGCCGCAGGAATATTGCTTAAAGAACTCTTCTCATAAAACAGCTCATTAATATGTGTGCTATTCAGGGTCTGCCAAAAGTTTTGTGGTCTGCCTTGCCTCCTCCACTCTTCACTCCTCTCTGCCATCAAAACGTCTGCAGGAAAGTGTGGGCAAAATTCATTCCCCTGTGGCTGTTTCAAACTACACAATTCGGGCTCATCCTTTGATCCCTCCTCATGACTTTATTTCATTATCCCTTAAGTATAAGGAGGAAAGTTAATGACATCATAAAAACTAGAACTCTATAAAAGATGTTTCTGCTGATTTACTGCCAATGTACTAGCAGCATGTCATATAACTGCCCATTAAAGATGGTGAGCTGCTCTCCTGCCTGCAGCTTTCCTTATCACCAGCCCTTTTATTTATGACCAGATTATAGGGATTGGGTGTGCACAGTAAAACATAAAACTTATTTTTATCATGCATATAATTAACCCTTTAATTATGGAATTAAGTTGCATCCATCCTCCTTTTTTATTTTAAAAAGTATTATTAAATATTCCTTTTGTCTTCAAAGACCTTAATGTGCTGCTGAGAGAATGCAGTTCATGGTTCCTGGTTATGCCACATCTGACTTTCCCTTCGCAAGCATTACCTAAACAATTCTGATCAGTGAAGAGGCAGAGAGAGATAATAGAAGCTTCCTTACTTAGATAAACAAAATCAAAGTTTTCCCGTTCAAGGAAATTTAATTTAGTCTTCAGAAAGAAGATCCTGATCTGCTTGCTTGCCTACTTCTTAAACCTCCAGTTCTTCATACATCCCTCCTCCGGCCCATTAGGATACATAGTCAGCCTGCTAAGTCTTTACTTGTAGACCGCGTTTCCCATCACGGAATCCATCACCATTGCACTCCTACTGCAATGGCTGATTTGTCTGGGCATGCAACTTTAGGCTCTGGCTTTGCACAGCGCAACGGGTGTGCTGCTGTAATACCCTTCTCATTGTGCTCGGTGCCTGCTCTTTTTAAAGAAAGCTCGTCATTTTGGCTACCAGTGATGATTTTGAATGCCAAACACCCCCTCCCTTCCACCTATAACTCTAGATACTTCAAGATAAGCTTCACGTTCTGAAAGCAAGGTTTCTCTCGAGTTGTAGACAGGGGTGGGGGAAAGGTTGGGTGTTCAAAGTGATTCATTACTCCTGAGAACCTTGGCCAGTGAAGAGACTTGTTTAAAATTAATCGTGTTCCTTGTGCATCAAGCATCTACTATTAATGCAATCATAATGGTTTGTTTGCTAGATACTAGGATTGGATCTCACTCTTGGAAATACTCTATGATCAGCTTTATACATTATTAAAAGCTGTTTGTCTTACTGTCTTTTACCCAGTTAGTTGTTCTGATTTCATTTTGCTGATCATGAATTGCTGACAAAGACTAGGCATTCCTCAACTGAAAAGCAGAGACAGAGTTTTCTGTTCATACATTCTCTGTTATCCAGGCTTTATATTAATACCTACATAGTTCCTGAGACCGTCTAAGAGCAAATGTTCTTTAATGCCTGTTTTTCTGGGGTTTTCCTTGGCTGTGGAATAAATTCAGCTTTTTCCATGTGCAGTGCTGATAGGCTGTTGCAGGGTGACGATAACAAGTGGGACGCTGTGCTGGCTACACATTTGTCATTTGTCTCAACTGGGAAAATCTCTCTGGTGGTTTCAGTTGTTTTGAGCTGGTCTCCACCCGCTCCGTCCAGGAAAGAGAGGTTAGTGTAATGTATGATTGCATAAGCCTGATTTTGCTCGTGCGAATGATGGAATAGTAGAAGTTCCAAATGAGGAAGTCATAAAGAAAAATAATAAAGGAAGGAAGCAATGAATTAAACTCCCAGTGCTTTTCTGTATGGCTGTAATTTATAAAGAGGTATTTATTTATTTCTTACAGAAGAAATTCCATCTCAACATAAAGTAATACAAATAGTAGTGTCTAAAGATGAAATATTACTTTGTGCACACTGGACCCTGGCTGCCTGTGATCAGCTCTGATTCGTTTTATTTAAGATCTGCTGAGATATCTCTAAGCTGGCAATAGTACTGATGCTGGAAGTCTAGGCGACAGACAACGGTTTTATTTTTGGTATATCCCCGTTTTGAGACATAAAGAATAGCAAGTACCGCATCGTTCTGAGGAAAAGGTATTGAGCATGAAATACATTCTTAATTACAAAACTTGTTGTAGTTGATCTAATGGCTTTAAATGATGCTATTGCCTTCGAGGCAAACCTTGGTACTTATCTAACTCCATAAAAGGTGGGTGTTCAAACTGATGGAGACTTCCCAGGTCCCTGGATGTCTAAGCCTGAGATTCAGAACCTGTCGAACAGGCAAGGGAAATGGTTTGCGTGAACCTGTCTTTACATACTGGTTTTAAGGGTGATGGCGTCTCAGTTTGTCTTAATGAGAAAAGGCCTTCTAAATCATACAGGTTAGACATTCCGTGTATGCCTTGGACCAGGAGCTCCACTCCCCCTTGTCTAAGCTTCCAAAGATCCTGTGCTCACTGAAAACTTAATTAATTAATGAGTAATCATTTCTCAGCTCTAGGGTATCAATTTGAAGGAAAAATTGATTTTCAAACCCAAATGTCTTAGACTATTTATATTCTGAAACTACTGTGCATGTCATAGTCCTATTTAGAAAAGTGTCCAACTCCACTCAAGGGCAGGCAGCCTGTGGAATAAATTAATTCTTACCCATCAGAGGATGAGTATGACGGAGAAGCTTTGAATATCAGTGTGCTAGCGAGAAGAAAGCTTGTGATTCTCATACCTGAATCAAAATTGGCCAAGTATTTAAAATGCACATTTCATCGCTGCCAGACATTTACCTAGCATGAACATTAATAGGATGAGAGGAGAAAAAATTAGAGGTTCAACAATAATTCAAAGTTCTCTGTTTATAATGTGAGAAATCATCAATTAATTCCATACCTGGAATAAAACATGCCCTAAGGCCTACCATCTGCCCACATTTAAACTTGAAGATAATAGATTTGGAAGAGAAGTTTGTAATTATTTGCTAGGTGGTTCTGATTAATTTACAAGGAAAATTGCTAATACCGATAGTGTATTACCCTGGGGCCAAGTGGAAATCACAATATTGCAGAAAGGGATAACATGTAAATGATGGTTTGTGCGTTATCTGTTAGGCTGATTGGACAGTCTGATTATTTTTCTTAAGCCACTAATGGATGCATATAAGATTAGAGTGTGCTTTGGACAACACGACTATAATTCTCACCTAACAGGCTGTAGAAAATAGGAAGTAAATATACCCCAGTGGCATTCTTAGAAATTAAAAATGCTAAAGGCTAGATTACAAAATGATAATAGATTTATACTAGCGTGACGGAGATCAGAATCTTGCCTTGTAGCACCGAAAAATACATTTATGAAATGATCTGTGCTAGAAGCCTTGGTAATTTTTATATAGAGAATGCATGCAAGCAGTCTGCTCTGGCAAGTACCCGTGTGCTTTGAAGATGTGCTGAAAAAGCCATTGTAGAGTCTTGAATTAAATTCAAGTTGAAACAGAGTTTACTGGACTATAGCCCAGTGGGTATGGAAGAAGATAATTTATCTGGAAATTAAAATATTTAGTTTGGGCTGCTATTTATTCACACTGGAGAACACTGTGGACCTTCTGTGCACCCCTACAGCTAAGCTGCACGATTAAAGACTGACCTTTAAAAGGGCGTGAATTCTGTGTTGCCAAGGTACAACTGGTAGAGCTAAAAGCGTGTGTGATATACGTTAGTCCTACAATAACAAGAAAATGGTAAGGTAGGCAGAAAGCCCCTGTCTCCATGGCTGCTGGCCAGAGTCGGTGCCATCAGCTTTGCTGCTGCTTCAGTTCTCTTCTGCTCCTGTGTGGTTTACTCAGTGGTGGCAAACGCTGAGTGGAGAAGCATCTGTAAGAGTTGTAGGTGGGTCTTCAGATCTGGGTAGAACGGCCTCATGCATTTAGAACAGCAACAGCCACCCAAACAGGCTGTGTGTTCTGTGCGCGTGTGGATTTGCCAAGAACGTCTCTCCCCGCACCTCTTCATCCCCTGCTGTCTCTGTCCCCTCCGCCACTCCCCTAAATAAAATTTCAGCACAGCACTCCACATGGAAAAGACTGAAGACACTTAAGCAAATCGTTGCCATAAAGAGTTCTCTGCTTGGGGGCAGGGGTTGTAAGAATTAGATTTGCTGTTTCTTTTCTATGATCCTCGTGCTGGCTCATTCGTAACTGCTGTCGGGATCATTAGCCATAGATGTTATCAGTTGATGCTTAACAACTGTATCTCATATATTGTTTCAGAGACTGTAAATTTTCACTTAATGGAAAAAAATGTTGCATATATCTGTAACAGAAGGTTTGAGGCTTTATGCTGGTATCAAGTAAATAGGTCTGAGGTTCACCTTCATGTGAGAGTTCAACCATTGACTTTTCCTCGCGCTTTCTAAGAAGTGGTGCAATTCGATGCAGCCAGACACCCACGTTCAGAGTGCAGGTTGGCTGGACATTAGTCATGGAAATGGTTGCAAGGCAATTCCAGTCTTCTCCAAACCTCCCTTTCAATGCAATAATGAGACCTCTGCACCACAGGAGCCTGAAATCACAGCTGCCAGATGAGGTGTGCATTAGATTTTGAAATTCCCCTATTAAAAATCTAATGGTTTTTGTTTTCATTTACACAAAATGTTTTTGTATTATGAAGGCCAACACCTTTGTGACTTGCTTTTAGTAAATAACAGCTCTTCTGCAGCAGCTCTGCAGGCATATGCAAAAGAAATAATATTACCGTGAGCAAAGTTTTTTTCTGGGTATAGGAATTATCAGCTTTGAAAGAACACAGTAAAAATTTAAGGCTTTGGTGCTCATTCTCATACCATCAAGGTCATATGACATTCAAGTAAAATAATAAACACACCAAGTGTGTTTAGTTAAAATACAAAAGAGATGTTTCCTTGAGCAATGGAGCACCTTGTTAATTTTTGAATGTGATAATTGAAATTCTCATGTTATCCTGGGGGAGTCAGGTGATTATTGTCTTAATATAAAATACAGGTCCTTCTTATACATCACTGAGACAATTTCACGTAGCTGGGATAAAGCCAAGAAGCAGAGCATGTTGAATCCACATCCTCAGCAGCTCATACACATACCCTTGGGCCTGGCAGCTTATACAGCATCTCCCTCAATTTCATCAGACCAAGTAAGTTATGAGTCTTAAGCCTCTGACAGCCTGCTGCATTTTTAGAGGGAAGACGTATCAGTTGTAACAGAGGAAACAACAGATTGGGACAGATTCTTGTTTTCTTTTTCTGTTTGCCCATCTTGTGTTTTCTCTCTCATTGTCGAACTTTACCTTACCTCATCCCTTCTGCTGTGAGCTCTCCTAGCTGCCACTCATCTTTAAATAGTCTTGCTAACTTGCAGTATCAGTTTTGTGCTGGTGGATTGTTGCCATGCACCAATGTACGTTGTCAGTGAGCATCTGAAGCTGTCAGTCGATCCACTTTTGCAAGTCTTGCTGCTGTGTGAGCCAGAAAGCGTACCTCAATGCCCCTGCCTTCCCCCAGGATGCGGCTTTGCTCAGGCTGAGCATACTCTTGGGATGTAGCTGGTGGGCAGGTACAACCGTGCTGGTATTGGACCTTGCAGTGATGCAGGCAGGGATCTGACTAAGAATTTCTTGCCATGGTCAGGTGCCTAACTTAGCAGAGAGTTGGTGAACCAGCAAGAGGAGAGGCCTTGGCAGTGTGCAGAGACAGGCTCCAGGGCACGGGGTTGTCCTCATGCTGTGGGTGGGTCCATCAGCTGCCCCGGTTCCTCTCTGCTCTGCTCTCCACCATGGCTGCATTGCAGGGGAATTGCAGCCGCCTGGCAAAATGCTTTGGAGATGAGTGCTGCGGGAGGGCATCGCATCTGTCTTGCTCTGCGTAAACTTTGGCAGTGGGTTTGGTAATGATTTCCCCTGATTTAATTGTTTAGACAACTGTCTATTTACCATCAGTATTTACAGAGCTTTCACTGAAGCTAAGCAGACATATGCTCTTTGTCACTGTCATGGTGTCAGGAAAGCTGCAGACACTTAATTTCCAGCACTTCCTTTTATTGTCCAAAAACTGTTCTGGAGAAACTGGAAAGGGCTACCTGCCAGTTGCATTGTCTTGCCTGGATCCACTTAGTTACACTTCAGCCATTCATTTTCAGAGACTTTTATCTGAGCCTAATGCCAATTTTTTTTTCCTCTGGTTTCTTTTTAATTAATATTCTGCAACTGCTTCGAATTTGAGAGGAAAGTGGTTTTCTATTTCTCTTTTATCGGGTAATTTTAATTATTCACACTGTTGACTTCATTAATGTAAATGCTTTAATATTAGGTGTGAGACAATGATCTTTGAAACAAAATTATTTCTACTTTTTTGGGAGCGAAATGGCTAAAGTGCCACTAGTCCCTGCTGCAGACAGACAGACAGATGCTGCGTGACCCATGCTCTGCTGCATCCCCATGGGTGATGCCCACAGTCTTCCCTCTGTACGAACTGGCATTACATCAGTTCCTGCTTCTGTTTGTACTTTGTCATTTCTGTTCCGTAGCTATGAGTCTAAAGCAATGTGTTGACAGGCATAAAAGGGGCCATTGGAAGCACTGTGGTGGGTTTGTTATGTGATTATCGATGTTCATCGTGCCTTGGCATCCTGAAATGCTGGTCACTGAAAGATCTTTGCTTTAACAACGATTTAACGCTTTTAGCTTTCAAACTTGGGCATCTTAATATAGAAAGCTTGTGTCTCGGTTTTGTCTCATAGCATCAAAAATGAGAATCTTCTAACTAGCAGAATCATAACTTCCCACCTGCTGTAAAATTCACATTGTTGGCAATATTGCAAATGAAGACAGGAAAATATGGTATGAAAGAGCATTGTTCCAGCAACTTCAATGCTCCTTCAGTTGGATTTATTTATACGTTGCCTGTGGACTTGGTTAGTTTTAAGTTCTTGTTGATTTTAGTAATTATGTTTGTGACATCGCGTTAAATACTGAGTCTTGTGTTGTTCAGGACTGTGTTGACCTTCTGCTTAACTTCAGCCACTGATCATCTCATCGTTTTTCAAATGACTGCCAGAGTCACTAGCACCTTTCAGTAACTGCTTGTGTAGATGGTTATCATAACAGTAAGTACCAGCATCTACTTTTCTTCTGTCGGTGCAGATGGGGCACAGATGAGATGTTAAAATTCATATCATCCAGGAACCAAATAACCTCTAGTCCATGCCAAATCCAGTTCAGAAGCGAGGGACCAGAGCAGTTCTTACAGCCCGCCCAGAAGGATGTGCCCCAAGCAGGCATTTCATTTCTGCCAGTGGAGGAAGAGCTGAAGCCAACGGTTGTGGTCACAGCTGGCTGTGGGCGAGGTGCATGGTGGTGGCAGGGCTAATACAGCTGTGCACTCACAGGCGGCAGCGCACAGAGTTGTGGTCCTACATCTGCCAGGCAAGCTGCCCTTCTCCATCAGTCGTGCAGGGGTCCTCTCTGAGCGACTGAGCGCTGTTTTGGAAACAAGCATCTTCGTTGAACTGCAGCACAGTATCAGTAGCTCATTATCCTGTAGTACAGCTATATACCCTCACGGTTACCTGTTCCAACTAAGTAGATTAAAATGTTTTTAAAGAGTGATGGTGGGACCTCCTGTCTTCAGTAGAAGGGTTTTGTCTTTTGAAGTAGAATGAAACTGAACGCTGCAAATTGCCCGTTATTCATATAACAGGTCTGGTCTGAAGTGCCATTGGGTCCTATGCCCTGAAATCCTTTATCAACCAGGACAAGAAAATTAGACTTCCAAGCTAGTTTGACATTGAAAAACATATATATAAACAGGCAAGTAAGTATGTCCAAATCAATCCTTGAGAAGTGTGTTTTGAACTAGAGAACATTTCTATCTTCACAGAATGACAGTTAAAACATTGCTGTTAAAGCAGTAAACGGAAACTTCAGTCGCTTGTCAAAACAAGCAGCACTTTCCTTCTATCGAATGTAAGATGCTGAACAATAGGCAGCACCTTTCAAAATGCTGTCTTCAGTCTACAGCCAGATTTCTAATGTAATGTTTTCATCCACGAAGAGTATATTATTTCTCCATAACCCTTCATAATAAGCGGACATTAAATTAATGTTACGTGACAGTGGAATTCCTGCAGAATTATGTACTACCCCGAGACAAGTGCCAAAGGAATTCGGTACAATTAAAAGGAGACAGTAGAGGTGGAAGGAGGGGGTTACCAATGGCTTGTTGCAGATGCCTCAGCTGAGCTGGGAATAACAGGACTGTTCCAGGATTGCAAACCTGAGGGAGGACTAAGAAAATCCACTCACCCAAACATGAACTCGAACCATAAATGTTAGGACTTATTTTCTGGCTCAGATTGTGGGGAAAATTATTAATATTCTTTGTTACATTCTTTCTACTTTAATCTGCAAAATGCCTTTGTCTTATTGTGAGCAGGATGCTCGCGTGAATTTGGCTCTCTGGATCAGAGCTGTGGGAAGCTGTAGTCGCGGGGAGAGTTTGGTCCTGTGTGTCATGAGAGGGTGGGCAGTAGGCATTTTTCTTGTGTGCTACAAGCAGTAAGAGATAGTTAGCAGAGCAAGCGTGCTGTATCATCATCCCTGCGGAGAACAGAAGTAGCAGACAGTTTTCTTCCTTCATGGCCAACAGCCTGTAAATGAAGTCTTCTCTCCAAAGATGTAGCAGAAGCCAGATGGGAGGGGAAACCTAACCTGGAGTGTAAAAGCGGCATCTGGCTGCTTGCTTCTTGAAGGACAACAAACAGTCAGAGGCAGCCTTTGACCAGCTCACCTGGTGGTAGGTACTGATGAATAATTGGGCAAAAGGCACTGAGTGCTACTGTTTCGTGCCACCAAGACATATTCAGTCTGAAACAGGATCCATTTTCTTATTGGTGCAGTAAGAGCTGTATATTCCTGTGCGCTTCCTTTTCTCTCCCGGGGCTGCAGTGACACTGACCCCAGGGGAAGCTGCAAGGCTCATCCTTTCCACTAAGGAAACGGGGAGTTGACTGGCTAAGTCCAGTGAACTGCATGCCTCTTTGGCTAAAAGGCTGGTGATTTCTGTTCCCAGATCTGATTTATCCTCAATACCTAGAAGAGGAGACTGGCATTGTACTTCTGTGCAGCCCGAGTGCAAGCTGTGGGAGAAGGTGTATAATTGGTTCCCTGTTTTGCTGAGCTGTGACCTTCCAGAAAGAGTCTCTGCGCTTGTGCAACACTTGGTAATAGTTCTCAAACCCAATCCCAAAAATCTCACTTCGGTTTGGATCAATCATAAAAATGAGTTTCTTTAAAATAAAAAAATAAATAAAGCTGATCCTCGTTAGCAAGCGCTACCTGAGGCTGTCAAGCAGCGGTGCTGACAGGATGTTCTGTTTCCACAAAGCTGTCTGCATTCAGGAGGGTGTAATGTACAATTCACTGGCTTGGTGCTGCTTTCCACCGTCTCCTAAAAGAGCTGCCATTTCCTTGTGAGCGGATGTTACTAAATCAGTCTACCCCAAACGCTTTATAGAGTCTTTTCAGGTAACTCATCCTTCTCTCTCCTGTTTGATGCTCTGAAATACCTGTTTTTAAACACCCACATTCAGCCAAGATATACTACAAATAATTTAGGTAGCACAGAGCTCTTCCTTCTTTGTGCCTTAAAGTTAACAGTGTGTGCCAATGGTGTATTCACGGCAAATAAATATCAAAAATAGGATTGTCTAAAAGGATGTCTCAGAAAAGGAAATGGAGAAAGGCAGAGATACAAGGATGAGTAGGTACAAAGAAACATCATGAGCTAATTATTCTCAGTACATTATCAGAGATGAATTGCACATATGTCGTGTACAGTTACTTTCCTGAGAACCAGAAAGTAGCTTAGTAGCAGGCTTATCTGGTGGGTCTTGAGGATCTTGGGCTGATCAATAACATCAAGTCCTATCTTCCTTTCCTCTAGATTAAAATAAAAATGACTTTCAGTTTAGCGGGCACCCGGTGTGAGAGCAGGGCCAGGGCTCTGGGCCAGCCTCTGTGGAGACTGTTAAACGCTGTCCACGACAAGTTTGCCTAACTTCTCTAGCAAAGTATTACTGGACAAATACTAACAGCAGGAAACAAAACAAACATTAGTTGAAAGGGTTTGGATCAGGAGGGTTTTTATTTTTAACTGTACGGTAGTAAATGCAACATATTGTGAAGGAAAAGCCGGGAGTATTTAATACATATCTGCTAGCAGATACTTGCTGTCCAATCTCGTCGAAGGACAGTATGCTTCTGTTCAGGGTTGCAAGAGAAGAAAAGTTCCTTCTTCGCAATGTTTTCCTTAGGAAGTACCTTTGCCTTTCATACTAAATTATAATATTTTTGTTTCATGCTGAAACCTGAGCTATGTCCGTGGAATTTTCCAGCCTTCCTCTCTCTCCCTGCAGCTCAGCCCTAAGCCCCGGCTGGCAATAGGGCTGTGTGCAAGGCAAAGCCTGGGGCAGTCACTGAGCTTGGCCTGCCCCTGCTCTGTCCGTGGTCCATGTTACCATCAGCGAAGGTGTTGTTCACAGCTGGCATTGTCTTTTCCATCGCAGTGCAGTGCTTTTCATGCAGGTTGTTGATTTTCTTTCCCTGTACCTGCTCTCATTTTCTGACACTCTCACATCCTGGCTTCCATCTTTCCAGCTGAGGCTTTCTTATGATGCTGAAATGGGGTTGCCGATGAATGGGTTTAGTTTCTGAGATCTTTTGTTTAATCACAGACAATTAACTTTTCTTGTCTAGATCCATAAGTATCATGGGTTAAGGCTGGGGCAGCCACTGAGAAGAGACTGAGCTGAAAAGTAAAATCACTGAACAGAAGTAGTTCTGTTCTTACTTACACCAGGACAAAAGACACTGTGTAGAGAAATCCCCCCTAGTTATACTTACACGTCCACCCATAAAATGGGTTGAAGTTCCCTGCTTGAACAGGTGATATTGGGATAAATTCTCTGTAGTTGGTGAAGACTTTTGGGGAAGGGAACTGTGAAAGGGTAAACACAGGTGAGCTAGGAAATAGGGCAGGGCTGGCAGTCGGGGTTGTGCCATCTAGCTGGGTGACCGGATTTTGTAAAACTGAGATTCTGAGCTGCATAAAGTGAGCTCTTTGAGTTAGACTGGTGAACTTTATGTTAACTTTATTAATGCTGAAGATATAAGATGTTGTACCTTCACGTTGTACCTGTATGTTGAGCTCCTAATCTGTGGCACAAACTGCGTTTCTACATAGCAAATCTGATCCTGGTTTGCCAATTCTTCTTCCACCCCCTTTAGAAAATACAGGTAAAGCAGATGAAGAGCACAGTTTTTTCCCCATTGCCTTGTTCTGGGCTGTGGTGTCTGGTCTGTGACTCGAGAAATAAAGGTCAGGTTGGCTCATTGCCTTTCTTGGTCTTTTTTGCTTGTAAATTTATCCTTTCTTTGTCCAGTTCTGCATGAATTTCAAAAACTAGTGGGCCAGATCTTTAGCTGGAGTAAATTGTCAGAGCTCCATTGATTTCAACCGAGTGTGTCAGCTTTCACCAGTGAAAAATCTGTCCTGTAAGCTGAAATGATTAACTTATGAAAACATTTGATTATCGTATTTGTGGTTTTCTATTGTTTTAATGTACTGTGACAAAGTCTTTAGAAGGATGATAGCTCAAGATTGAATTATCTTTTTGTCCTTTTTAAAAAATTCTTTTTTTTTTTTCTCTCTTAAGGAGGGAGATCTCTTTGTGTTCAGAACATTTGTTTTATAGTGATGATGCTTTGCAGATGCTGGTGAAATCCTAGCTCCATGGGAGCCAAACAGGACTTTAAACCTCTACCCATGTACATGATTTGTATTGCACCTTATTGTGCCTTATGTGCGAGTAACACACGGCAAAGTGGGAAGTTTTGCTATTTCGGAGAGTAGACCAGGTCAGCAGCTGGGATGAAAGGGCTACACCGTCTTTACTTCACATCAGTTAAGAACCTGGACCAACCTATAAAAATGATTGTGGAAAAATTTTGATCTAATATAGTACTACCTCCATATCAAAAGCAATGGGGCTGATTCGATGAAGACTATGATAAAGCACTGGTTAATGGTAATGAGTGTCGTTAAAGGAGGCTGTGTCTCCTGTCGTGCTGTGCCATGTGCAGCTCCAGCTGTTTCCCTCCAGAGCTGAGTTTGAGTTAGGAATGACAAAGAAAAATTTGGTAATTTTATGCTTGGATTTCGTGTACATAAGGAGGAAAAAAAAGTTTTACCTGTGCTTAGTACTTGGAGGAAGTAATATTCTGGTTTTATGCAATACCTTTCCCCACACCGAGTGACACAAGGCATTCGTCATTTGCCGTTTGACCTGGTTTTTATAGAACATACTTAAATGCAGTTTAATTTCATCAAGATTTATTCACAGTAAATTTCCAATTATTACTCATGTCTTAACGGCTTCATCCAGAAAGCTTGAAGCTTTTTCCCCAGCATATCATCAGATGTTCTTTAGCACTATAAAATTAGTTAGAAAGTAATTTTCTTAATTTGGTTTCTTGCAACCAAATAAATGAAAATCCATCTCCAGCTGAAGCTGCGGGATTTAGGGTTTTCCTTTATTAAAGAGAAATGATAATCTGTAAAGTCGGGATGTGGCTGGGGACGAATATTAACTACTAAAAGGCTTATCTACCATAATATCTTAGAGATGCTTCTGCAACTAGCAATTCCCCATTGACATTTTTTTTATATATTTTGCTTGCAGCAGGAAATAGGACAGCTCTTGCGTATCCTAAGGAAAAAGTGGAAGATTTGGTTAAACACCATCTCTTCTGCATGACTCGTGACATGCTGGAATAAAACCAGCAAGGACCCTGATTTAATATAAGTTTGACACCAATTCAGGGAAGCATTTAAGCATTTGCTTAAGTACATTCTTGTTCAACAAAGCACTTAAAATGTCCTTAGCTCCTGGCACTCTCTTTAAGTCCTGTTAAAATTAATGAAATTTAAGCATGTGCCTAACTTTGAAGAGAAGCTTAACAGCTTGGCTGAGCGGAGCGCTACATTTTAGATATATGTCACTGGTGTTCTCTTTCTGGTGAAAAGAGAAACAATAATTCCCCATGGATGCGATTACTAAAAGACATTGAGACGTGCCGTGATTGACTGCAGGTAGAGGGAGCAAAATGACATACCGCAGGTGCTGCTGACGGAAGTTGAAGTGAAATTAGACTCCACCTTTCAATCTGCTTATGAAGATTACTTGCTGTTTCCGTCCTAAGGCAGATAAAATTGAGATAGGTAGATATGATACTAAATACACACTAAACGTAGGGCTGCGCTGGAAGTGGGTTATCTAAAAATCATTGGTTGGTGGTGCATCCTGGATGGCTAGTCCAACCAAAACTTTGGGAAGCCTTTAGCCATGACGGTAAACTCATTGAAGCCTGACCCCAGATGTGAAATCCCAAGCTCCTCCAAAGCCTTGGGTGTCTTCCATCCCATCTGAGCAAGGCTCAATTTTGAACCTGTGGGCTCTCTTCCAATGTCAGTATTCACAGTACGAACCCTATTTCTATGGAATAAGATCCTGTCACTTTGCTCCATCGTCTGTTTGTCAAATTTTCCATGTTTTGATTGACAACATTATGTAAGCTGACCTCAAGCCATTTCCATAAACACAAATAATAATGAGGACACCCAGCAGCCAGTGTTAACCATGCCAGCTCCCTGTCTTCTCTAAAGAAATACATAAAATGTGATAATGAGTAAATGAAGTGTGAAGGCTTTCCTTCCTCTGATTTATGTGCAGAAGTGTTTCTAATTTTCCTGATGTTATCTCCCTTTACAGGATATAATTACCTGATTTACTTGATTGCCTTCTGGGAATATTTTTTATAAATTGACTTAAAATTGTTTATACTGCTGCAAACTGATAATTTCATAAAGTGCCTGCTAATCTGCTTGAGTTGTTTGTTGTATTTTATTTTGTATTTTTCCTCTTTGCCCTTCCTTACTTCTCTTTGTAGTTATTAGGGGAAGTTGATACTGTGCTTTGGACTAGCTGAAAGCAAAATAGCTTGTCAAGACTTTTCACGTCGTCTCAACCTGTTACTAAGAACAGACTCCCTTAGTTCACTTTACCGAACAAAACCAGGGCTTTAACTTTTAATATACACGACATCACCTCAGGAAGTCTTAAAAAAAGGTGTCCATGTGAAATGCAGTGTGTAAGATCCATTGTATCATTAGTTTAGTTATACTCAAACAGATGTTGGTGAGAACTTCTCTGACTTCACCTGTCTTAAATTCCTGAAATGCAAAGGCTGGGACAGAGCAAGACATCATGTTTCCACCGTCCTCAAAGACCCTGAGGAAGGGAACTTCAGGAGCAACTCTTAGACTTCCTTGAAGTTCATGACTTAGACAATAATCCTGAGCTTTTTATTTCCAGTCGTTACATGGACACAAGTAGCAGTTTATCCTTTGAAACATATAAAGCCGTATTTGGCTTTATATGGATTTGGGAACAAACAAGCAAGCATGTTGAAAAGCAACAAGTATTGGTTTTGTATTTTATGTTTGTAAGTGGCTTGTAGATGTAATCCTTGTGGATACCTCAAGGCTTTTGTATATTCAGAGAGGAAAACAGTTTCTGGGGATACTTTATGGGCACTTCACTCCGCTGTTGAGAACTCCCTCTTTCTCTTTGGTGATCGTGATGCCTCCCTCGTACTGTGGCAAATTGGTCATTTGGCTCAGTATTTCATTGCATCCTGGCCGGCATCTGTTCTGGGTGGTTTCACCTCTTCATCTCTCATACTAAATCTCTGGCTCTCATTTTCATACTTCATCTGATTCCGCGCTCTGCCAGTTACCCTGGCGTGAACACGCCTGTGCTAAGGAGGTGCCAGAAAGAGAGATGCTTCCAGCTATCTCAGGGCCAAGCTTACGTGAAGATTCCCATGGCGAACAGGTAAAAGGACCCCTCACAAACCAAACGTCATTTCTTTGTGGTGGTGTTTCAGCACCATTTAGTGCTTTTATTTTGGAAATGTGACTTCAGATATGTAGAGTTAGAGAAGAGCTAACAACTGCTTGGTGGTGTTAAAGAGGGGGATAATTATGATTTTATTTAATAGCTCTTCTAACATGCTGCTCTATCTTATTACCATAAACTAAGCACTAAGCGAAGTGAAGAAGCCTCTTCGTTATTCCACTCGCTGTGTTTATTGTTATTGTGCACATACCCCCCTGCCAGAGATGCCTTTCGGTTGATAGTTTGCATTTCTTCAATGATACTTTACCTCCAGCACTCCCAAAATGGCATCTGTTGCCTGGAGGCCACACGCTCCTTCGGTATAGGCAATTGTGCAATCTGTAAATAGCTATTAGACTGGCATGGCCTAAATTAACTGCAAATTGACAACTCAATTGTAAAACAAAAAATGACCTAGTAATTAACAGGATATTTCCATAAAGGCATAATTACCATTTAGCAGGGCGCTATTTATACTTCCCTTTATTATAATAAACCCTTACTCCTTTTTTCCACTCTTCTGCCACAGAAAATATTATTGTTCCAATCTTGATCCATTTTTCAAGCTGACTTTAGAAAAATAAATGAGGATGAGTGAGCAGTCAGTCTCTGTCCTCCTCTTCCCTCTCCTGTAGGGAAGAGACAAGTTTGTTTGTACTGAACAACCTTTCCTTAGCAGGGGTTTGGTTTCTTTGTTTTAACTTGGCGATAGCATCTGAACTCTGCTCGTTCAAAGTTAAAGGCCTTCCTCCTTTTGTCACTTAGAGTCAGTGGTGTGTCTGGCTCTCACGGCAGCTCTTCCCACCCCCTCATCCCTTCTCCTCCAGCCCAGGGAAATAACGGCACTGATGAGCTCTTATCTTTTTGTCACACTCCTGCCAGCAGAGGAGACAAATTGATTTATGTATGTGGCATCCTACTCCTGATAGTGCCATAATTTACCACTAAATATTGCTTTGACACAATAGTTTTGTAACAAATACATAATGCATATTGCTCCACTTTCCCTCCACCTCAATCGGTTTTTGAATTAATGGAGTGAGACTCCCTCAATTCAGAGGAATCTCATGTCCAATGCCTGCGTGGAGCCTCGCGGAATACCAATCTGCCGCCTCTCCTCTTTCTCTGCTTAGTGTCACCTTGAAATGAAGCTGGCTCCCCCATTAGGTTTTTTTCCCCTTCCTTGCACTGTCAAATGAGGCGGTTCTTCACTCCTTCACAAGGAGCGATGCTTTACTCAAAAAGGCCTGACTTGATTTATTAGATAAAGAAATAAATTGTGTAAAAGGCTGGAAGGCTTTGCATGTCCTTGCGCAGAGCTGAAGTGTTACATGGGAGCTTGCGGTCGCTGGTTTCATTAAACTGGAGCAACACACTTGGAAATGCAAAATTCTTTTTGAATAAAAAGGACAGGCTCTTTCTGTCTGGCTTGATTGATATACTGTTTCTGCCTCCTGTCCTTACTGCCACAGAAGAACGTATCCCACGAAGGGGATTCTGCATCCTCAGTAATTACTCAGGCAAGTGAACAGTTCAGCTCTGTTTTTTTTTTTTCACAATACCATCCATAATGATTATATCACTAAAATCATCCTTCTGTTTTCTCATCACTTGGTTTAAGAACAAAACAATGGAGGCAAAGGTGAAATTGGGAAGTTGAGGGGTTAGAGGCTTTTCAGAATACGTGGTATGAAATGCAGGCTTAAGCTGGAAACGAGACAATTGCCCTGAGTGACAAGCAGGAGGGGTATGATGACTTTGTCTCCTTTTCGGTTTTTTACTCCTTTTCATGGTGTACATAGATTAAAGCACAGGTTTCCTCAGTTAACCTTATACATAATTAAAAAAAAAGAGGAGGGGGAGAGAGTTGTTTTTCTGTATTATTCTAGAAGTATTTTGAAGTGCAAGGGAGACTGTGCCCCCGTGACAACATTGGAATTATTCTGCATTTGTATGATGAGCAGTCTGTGAGGCTAATAGAAAGCACGTCGCCTTGCCCTCCAGAGCGGTCTGTAAATTGCCATGATTCCCAAAGCCTGCAGAGACGATGAAAGCCCTGGCTTTTCTGTGTTTGACTGTTTGCTGCGTTGCCCCCTTTCCTTCTTTCTCACTTGCCATTTCTTCTTCACCAGCCAGGGGATAGACAACCTTGAGGTATGGAGAAGTGTGAGGAGCAGCTGCTTACCAGATCCATCAGTAACACAGGACAAGCTTGGCAGGGGCTGAAATGTCAAATCTAAAGCCAGGCATTTTGCACTGGTTCCTGAGTTGAGGTGCCCTAGCCCACCTCTCATCCCTTCCTGCAATTCAGAGCAACCGTGCACCTGCTTTGCGGCAATTACCCGACACTTCTGTGCTACTAATAATGGATGCTCGCTCCCTGCAGGTCTCGTATTAATTTTCAGTCGAGCTACACTGTTGAAAGAGAAGAACTTCTAAAATGATTATGGATTGTAAACTCTGTCTGGCAAATTACTACATATTTCTAGCACAGTTTCAGTTGTCAGAGGTATTTCTCAGCCTGTGTGCTTCCAAACAGTCCTATCAATTATGTTTCTTTTGACGTTTGAGTGGAACTACTGTCAGCTTGCTTTGCATCGGTTTCTCTTCGCTTTTGCAGCTTTCTTGGGTAACCAAGTACGAGAATCCCAGGGGAGTCTGAATCCTAAAACAGTCATAAATGAAAAGTTCTCTTTTGTATGATATTTTATTTTTCTAGCTGTGAGAGAGGTTATTTACAGGCAGGTCAGATTTGAATTTCAAATTATTGTGGAAAATGGAGATGGAAAAGACAGTTTGTCTGAGTTCATCCCTCTGCAGATAATCAGCCTGTGCCCTGCCACGCATGCACAGCCTGGCTGCTGATGGCCAAAGCAGCAGCAGCCATTCTGCCTTTCTTGGG
>NW_010431107.1:42921-56868 GCF_000710305.1 Buceros rhinoceros silvestris | reverse complement strand
ATTGCCAAAAGCACCACCAGCCATTCTGCCTATCTTGGGAATGCTGCTGAACTCTAAATTGTCTCCTTTAATGAACCTCCTTACTTTTCCATTACACACAAGTCAAAATAACAGCCTTCATATTTCCCCTTTTTAGGTGTCTGCACTATTCAGTATCCTGGTAGTTGTAGTTTTTCTTGGCATTGTTTTAACGACAACATACTTCCACTCCAGCATTGCATTCTTGCATGGCTATTGCTGCCAAGGCCGCCTTGTTCAATCCATTCTGTCATAAGTCATGAGCAGATCGCTTCAGTTCCTTAATTATTTTTGCTGTTTGATTCTCTCCAGTTGAGTAACATCACTGTAATTCAGGAAGGTCTGCTGCTGACCGTGGTCTTCAAGCAGTGTCAAAGCTGTTAGACGCAGAATGATGGATTCTCCTCTGTCACGTAGTGCCTGGTCATACGTCACAGTGATACATCATTACTGTAAGTTTTTAAACTCGGTGTATTGAACTGAAAATGTATGACCCGACCAGCTAGTCTTAACTAAGACGGATATTAATGCTTGTGATTTAGAAACAGAAGACAGCAATATTACAGCACTACATGTATATGTCAAACAAGTTATTTGTTCTGGATGAGCGAAGGAACAGAATTTCGTGAGGCTACCCATAGGCGTATGCTGAGAATGTTGTACCCAGCACAAACCCTGGGATGTTTTAACCAGCCTTTACTGCTGCCCATTTCATGGTTTGTCTTTTCTCTCTTGGAGGAAGGTCTTTTGCAGCATCCTTGGTTTGTACCATTTTATTACTTGACCCTAGGAATTGTCATGTTGTCAGATGCTGATGAATTTTGGGAGGGATGCTGTTAAATGTGATTCCTTCAGTGAACTCAAGAGCTCATAGTCCGTCATTACATATGGCCAAGAGTATTAGTTACCTGAGCCCGATAGCATTTGTAGATGGGATATTAATATTTCTTTTTTCTTCCTCATTTATGAAATGTGGAAAGCAATGCTGATAAGAATTATGTGCAGTATTTAACAAAGACTGTCAAGTACTGCATCACTGCAGTTTCCTTAAATCTCTTTTCTCCTTGAAAATCATAGGGTCAATTTACTATAAACATTGCCTAAGTAACCAACACTGAGCCAACTCCTTCCATTCCTCTCTTGTCTAAGAAATCTCTTCTTAAATTGCTTACTAAAATTACAGCATTTAGGGAGAGGGAAATAGCTCACAGTTATCAACATTATCTCTTCAATCTTAAGAATACCAGTGTCTTATCACTCAGGCAGTTGTTGAGCAATTCATTCCTCTGCCTCTGTGCAAGAGGAAACAAAACAGCTGGGTGCCTATGAGAAACATTCGTTATAATGCCAGAGTAATTAAGAGGTTCTCTTAAATGATAGCTTTGCTGAGCTTTCAGGTGTTCCTAAAGTAGGATGCCTGCTAAGGTTGCAATGTACAGGCTATGTTATTGTCAGAGTCAGTTAATTACTGTCCTACAAAACAGTGTGCTTTAAAAGAGGAGCGGGGTTGGCTGCTACTGGTTTTGTGTGTGTTTAGAAGTACAACATCGTGGAAGAGAGCAATGACGAAGGCAGTGAGCATTTCGTGTATTTGAGAGGTTTAATAGGATCTGCACTTCTCTCAAAAAAACCCCATAAACCTCTTGCTTTAAACCCTGTATTTGTTTGTATTTCCTCCTCCAGTTCCCTTTCCTGTATTTCATGTCCAGAAACTGTGATCAAGGTTTGATTTTGCCACAAGGAAATGAGACGGAGTTGGAAACTGTTGTTTGTTGAGCGAGTGGTTCTAATTCACAGGGTTACTGCGCGTAGCTGCAGGTAATCCCCAGAGAAGCTTTTAGCCGATCGTGTCAACTCGATCCTTAGTTGTCCCCAGAAGAGTAATAGGGATGACATTTACCTTTGTCTTTAGAGTTAGGGATACGTGCGCGTGCTGGTCTCTCTGCTTTTTCCACTCTTATCACTTCTTGGTGCTGAAGAGAAGTCTAGAAGATGTTTTCCCACCCACATTGCTGTGCTAATTTTGAGCAAAGTTGTAATCTAGATCACAAAGAATCTGAGTTGTAATTGGCATCTTTTAAAATTAATAGCTTTCTGAGAGCAGCCTTTCCCGTTTCTCACAGTAAAGATCTCCCTCCTTTGGTATGGGGAAGGTAAATCAGCGTGTTCCCCACACGATTGTCTAGGATTTGACATGTCAGGAAACTACCAAACCTTTGAAGTACGGACAAACATCAGCTAAGGTAATTGTGCCGTGGTTCATGGCCACCTTAATATTTCCAGTCAGGGGTACTGACAGTTCAAGTACAATGCAGCCAAGTGCACTGTCTAATAAGGTTGTATAATTTTGATATAACAGCCTAGCTCTGTTGTACTATTAAAGCTTTAAAATATTAATGCTCGTTAATGGTGTCACTCAGCCATTTTATATGATTAGTTTTAAGTCTCTCTTGGGTAGGCAAGAAGGGGAATTTTTAATGAAATGTTCCCTGCTCATCTGACCTGCTGTATTACTGCATGAATGCCATTTTTATGAGGCAGGTTTATGACGTTCATTACTCTGCTCCTTGAGCCACTTCATGGCTGCTGTAATTTTTAAAGAAGAGATAAAAATAAGTCAGTTCTTTCTTTGCAGTCAAAAAGCTCTGCATTCTAGCTTTGACCTTTAAGCTGTCATGCATGGATTAATCACCTTGCAGCTGGAGATTGTTTTAGACTTGATTCTCGCAGTGGACTGATTAGCTGACTTGCCTTACTGGCTGCTTCTTTAAGGAGGTTTGTCAATGGTTTAGACAAAAAAGACGTATTCCAAATAGTTCTCTGTTTCTAACCTGCCAGCTTCGTGTATGTGTGTGTGGTCACACAGGCGTACTTGCACGTGTCAAATCTACGTGGTAGTGCATACATTACCTGCCACAGCCACAGGCTGTTAGCACAGAAAACAGTGAGTTGAGCAGCACTAGAACAGGAACTGAAATTCTCAATTCCCACTTTAGAGCTGTAGCTAAAGAGCTTATTTCCCTTTGGGAAAGAGAAACAAACAAACAAGTACCCCAAAACATCAGCACTTGCCCTGCACTTTCCAGGTGAAATGGTATCATGTTGTTACCCTCTCTATATGGAATTAGAAGTTTAACTGTGGCCAGTGGCTGCATAGAGAAATTTGGCAGAACAATAGCGCAGAGCTGCTGCTGTCATTAGCAGCGACCTAAGGTTTATGACCTTTGATAAGCAAATCTGGTGGGAACACTACAGTGAAGTACCCAGGACTGGCAAAACCAGGATATTTTGTGATTCAGTGATCATTTAGAGAAAGTTCTTGAAGCAGAAAAAGAAAAAAGTGATGCCTTGTTCAGAACCACAGGGTGGGAGAGGGAGTTCTGACACTGGAAGGTGCAAAGATGTAAGGAGAGCCTTGAACATGCTAAGAGAGAAATCTAAAAATCTGAGGAGTCCCTAACTTTTATAATGGAATGGTTATTTTCCTTTTGGTGTCAGATTATTCCTGAAAGCACTGGAAAGTATACTTTCTTCTTAAACCAGAAGTTTTGAGGACATAGGTGAGAAGTCACGTTATAAAATCTTCACTTACACAGTGAGAGCTGTGGTGTTACACAGTAAGTAAAGTTTGTAGCCAATATGTAAGGTTTGCATGTGTTTTCTTGTTAAAAAGATCCTGCACCTCAGTCTAATGTATTAGCCAGCTGGGTAAAGACCATGGCTTAGGTCATCAGCAGCTGTTGGGGAGAAGACGAGAAGGGTGGAGTCACCTGGTGACCCTCCTGCTGCCACTGTGCACAGCATCAAAGAGCAGCTAGTTAGGACCATGGCAAGTGTTCAGATGGAGAAACACAGAAAAGAAAATGTCAGAGGAGACTAGAGTCACAAAGCCCAGTCCGGATCTCCTGCACAGAGGAGCAGCACGACACCCTGGCACTGTGCTGTAGTGTGAAATAAGTAGAGACCATAGCTTGTCAAACTGCAGGTAAAAGACTCCCTTTTACTGGGAGGTTCAGGGCGATAAAATAAATCATGACAGCAGTCAGAGTGGTTTGTGCATTCAGCTAGAAGAACTCTGTGATAAAAATAAAGCTGCATAATACATATTATGGAGCTGTACTTTACTGTTTGATACTTGTATATCAATGAAAGGTGAAGGTACTTTTATTCCAGCTTCTAAAATTTCTGTTTGCAAATGGCTGGATGTGCTTTCACCGTGATGCCACTGCTTTCATGTGACCTTCTGGGAGCTCCTTTCTCTCCGCCTGCACCCTGTTCCCTCCCTCATATTGTAGTGATTTGGGGTGGGGGGTTGAAGAAATACTGCTGCAATATAGCAGCTGAATTTTTCTTAAATATTTAAGAACCCTGGTTTTCATTTGTGACAGCAGTTTGAGTAACAGTACAGTGTATTCTTGCAGTACACGTTTTACTGTTTTTTTCACGGTGTTACTTAGTGAAATATAAGGCTCTAAAATACACTATTTTAGAGTCCCGGCTGAGAAACAAACGTATTATGCATGCTCACATCTGCTTTTACTAAAGTGACAGGTACTAACTGTGCTGCTCTCCTCTTCCATTCACCCTTTTAATATGATTATCTGACTGTTTCAACAGAGCATAATCTGAAGAATGGATTATATACTGAGCATTCTTAATAAGACATGATAAAAGAGCGATTAATTTACTCCTCCCCTAAGTTTCACATTAGCTGACTGAAGTTTCTGCTGGTTCTTCTTTTGTGGAAAAACCAAAAATCATCAGTGCTGGGAATTGGTCTCAAGCATCCTGGTTTCTTGCCTTTACAGGTAATGAGACAAAGCATGTTACAAATATTATCACATTGATTAGGTTCCAAGGTGGGGTGGTAAGATTCATCCTGATTTACAGACAAATCTAGTTGTTTGTACATTTGGCCCATTATTATGACAGAGTTAAAACAAGAAACCTGAAATTCCCTGACATTGGCCCCTTTTCCCAAAGGAAGATGTTCAGTGCAACAGGGATGGGACGGCCTTAGCGCAGCTGAGGATGAGGTCAGGAATATGATACTTCTCCACTCGAAGCACTCCACCATCCTGCCTGTCATCGTCCCTTGATGATAATGTTTAACCACATCAACTCTTGCATTTGAAGCCCTGCTGGCTTAATCCTGACCTTTTTCTTTTTCTGCAAATGGTGGTGCAATGATTTCCTCTAAAAGTCAGCAGCTGTAGCTTTATCCTCATCTCACTTTACCTGCCATTGAGATGTCAGTAAAAAGCTTTCTCAGGAAAGGTTATGGCAGAGGTGAGGTACGACAGACTGCTGTAGCTGGAGAAAACAGATGAGCCCTTTTTTAGTCTGGAACAAAAGTGTCAGACTTCACGCTGAGTGCAGCTTGGGAACAAGTAAATGGGATGAGCTTATTGTGTTCTTCAAGAACCTCTAGTCTTACTTAAAAAAAAAAAAGCATGGAGGAGCAAAAGCAAATCCAGCATAATTCATCCTGTGGAGGCTCACAATATGGCATGGTTTTCTCTTGCTAGGTGGTTACGTTCTTGGAAGGCATTAGGTATTTCAGACAAATGCTAGGAAAAACACGTGCTGCATTGTTCAAAGCTCTCTCAAGGCAGCCTCAGTCTGTGAGGGATCAGCTCTTCAAGAAAACAGAACAATTATCTTAGCATGGACAGGGAAGCGGCTTAGTGTTAAGTGGCACAAAAAGTAGCTGCTTTGCATGCTGAAATACCTGTTTTCTCGGAAGAATGCCTTTCGACGACGCTCCTCCCTGGCCGTGATGGCCTCTTCCTGCCCTTATTGGAGGTGTGGGATCTGTAGTGGAGTGTTAAACCTGTTGTGGGTGGCACCTAAAGGTATACAGTTAGATACATAACAGGATATAAATGTTCTGGACTTAAGGAACCAATAAAGTTGGACATGCAAACTAGGCAAACATCCAGTCCTGCATACACAGTCTTTATCCAGAAGTTTACTCCTGTGTTTCTCCAGTTGCAAACAATGTAAAATCTTCACAGCGTAACCTCAGACGGGCTACTTTACCATCTGTGCGTGGTTACCTCCTAGACAAATGCAAATGCAGACATTATTTGCAAAATACTTTTTTGATTCTTGTTGGAATCTTTACAAGGGCAACTTTCTAACAGTTATTTTATGTGACCTACGTGCTTTTATTTGTGCATAGTGCTTTTATCATGGTATGAAGGCTCCTAAATAGCTCACGGCCCATTCCAGTTCCCCTGCAGACACCTGAACAGAAATGTGTGTCTGTTGGGTGTTGTGTAGGACCCTCCCAAGAGAGGTCATGCAGGTCGTTAGAGTATGGAGGACACCACCAGAAAAGAGTGGTAATCCTGCAGCAGCAACTCACATTTGTAGAAAGACAAGTGCTGTATTGCACCTCTCTTGTCTGGATCCTGGAGTCAGGCTCTGCAAGGGACCCTCCCTCCACAAACGAGTTGGCTGTACGTGTACCATACGCTTGTGTATGCTCATAAAATGGTTCTAAAGACAGACTTTGCTCTCTGTTACTTCCCACTTTCTAAACAGTGCCTATCACTGTTTGCCCTTCCTCCAGTAAAATAATCCTGGAAGAGCTTATTGTGGTGGCCTCCCCGTTGAACTGTATATCATACAGCTGTCTCCGAGACAGCTATAAATTCCAGCATTTATGTACCCTGAGCTTCCAATTATCTTTAACTTTTATTGAAAAAGACAACATTAAATTACAGAGTCGGAGTAGATCTCCTCCTCTCTTCCCATCTGGCAAGAGGCTGCCCTGCATTTCCACGGTGTATGCTGTGGGCAGAGCTTGCACAGATCTTTGATGAATTTGCAGACAGTCTCCCAAGGTTACATGTTCTTCCATGATATTGAGCATTTATCAACATGTGGGACCTTCATTTGCATCTACCCTATTGTTGCTCTCATAAATACTCCCCATATCAGTAGTGTCCTTTGAAGGACTGGTAGGAAGCGTGGTGCTCTGTTGCAGTGGATGAGCTCTTATGCTAAGGCACAAAATACAGAAGCGTTGTCTTTGTGGTGCCAGCACCTATCAGCACGCTGCTAATTAACTCGACGTTATTTATACCTCACTTCTTGAAGTCTGAAACACAACCCTTCCATTTTAATTTGAAGCCTAATCTTGAAGCTGAAAGATAAAACCAAAACATTACATTTGCGTGTAGATATCTGTTAGGAAACAATTTGGGCAACAGTTAAGATAGAGTAAGAGAGGGGGAAATTCCTCATGTGGTCTGTCCTTAAGGAAGCACCAGAAGATAATTTTTTTCCAACTCACAGTAATTTTCTGGGTGCTCTGTAGCTGAAACAGCACAGAGATGTGGCGAGCAGCTAGGGCTCGTCAGTGTTCTGCTGAGGTCTGTACCGCTGTTGGCTTTCATGGCTTTCCTGCTCCGGCCAAGCATTGTATATTTGGATTAAAAAAGGTTTAAATATCTGTTTGGTAGTGCCTAGGAATAAATTAGCCTCTGTGGACCAAATGGCTGGAGAATTGGTCCACAGAGGGCTCTGAGGGCTCCTTGTAGCCAGGGCCTCTGTGTACTGGAAATCTTTACACCAGTTACTGCCAGTGCAGCATTCTCTACTGTATTATTGTCAAGAGGAACTTTGGAGACCTCTGCATGTGTGGCCTAGGGCTGTACCTTGTGTAGCACAATGTTTGGTCTCTCTCTTTCCATCTTCTGGCCAGTGATCACCTTTGGTGGAGAAAACCGGCATGTAGTGATGGGGCAGATGGGCTTGGCCGGTCCTGGGTTGGTGATGGGTTCTTTGCCTGTGATGGTTTTGATACCCATTACTCCGTATCACTGGATTTGCATTTTGTTTGGAGTTTTAAATTGCAGACATTTTGAAACATGGAAAGTGCTATAGAAGAGAGTTCTCCCTCTCTACGTTTTTTCCTGAGTTTTGATAATGTTCTTTCTTAGGATTAGTCTTGAGCATAATTAACTAAAATTTAGATCAGATTGTTTTTACAAGAGAATAGCATTAATTTACTTAGCTACTGGACAAGGTGAGCTTTTTAGGTTACTGAAGAGGCAGAGTTTGTGCGTAATGGCAGCTTAATAAAAGGTGCACTTGGACACATGGTGAAGTTTTTGGGAAGGCAGGCAATTCAAATCACTTGTGTTGTCAGAGCTGAGAATATGTGCCAATCTGTAAGATAAAAAAGGAGTAAGGTGTTGTGTTGAGCCAGGCAATGAACTACGCCAACACTCTGGGAATGTAGAAGTTTTTTAATACATAGAAAAAAGTTTTGCCCCCATCGTTAACAATGTATGTGACCTCTCAGGAGAAGGAGACATTCCTAGTTTACATTAATGATCAGATTCTTAATAGTCCAATGAGGAAAATTTTATTGAACATCACTCTCACAAAAGTCCTCCACAGATTGTCCTCACCTACCTGGGATTTCCGTCCTGTCAGGGCATGTAAGGATGCCCCTTAGCTGCGGTCTGCAAAGAGCTGCTTTCCACCCCTGCCTACAGACCCTTGCCCGTGCTTGTGCTGCAGCGGGCCGGGCTGTTGGTTGCAAAGGTTTCTGCTTTCATTCCTGGGATAGTGGCAAAAAGGGCAGCCTTTGAACTACAGTGGAGGTGAGCATTGGTCCTGGCTGGGGATCTGGCCTGGTGCGTGCCTGTAGAGTGGCTTCTTCCTTCCACAGCCGTGGGCTCCCGATCTTTCAGGAACTGTCTGCCAGAGCCGTTAAACTGCATCTTTAGCTTCCGCTGCAGTTCTATTATAATGTATGCTGAAGATGGATCTTGTATTTAAAGGGGTTATAGACAGGTTAACTGACTTCTGTCTTGGTAAAAATGCATATTTCTCTTGGAAGTCCTAGATTCTAGAACTGATTCAATTGTTCTAAATTTGGAGGAAGCTGTACTCTGTTTTCCCTTTAGAGCTCTCCCATATGCTAATGCTTATTTTATATTATATAGATGCAGTGACAGCACTCGTGGGTTTTCTCTTTTTTCGCACCATACATTATGTTACATGTTTGAGAGCAGAATTCATCACTTACGCTCTGAGTGCCTGGAAGGATGCTCAGTGCCATGCACAAGTTGTTTGGGTTGTCCCTGACAGCTATTGGTGGCAAATTCCTGTGCAGGATGGAGACAAAGGCTGCCTGTGTGGCTCCTGGAGAATCTGCTTTATTTCTAGTTTATGTTTTCTAACTAGATTTCAAATGTACTTCAATGATTACATGTTCTTCGTTAAAAAAGCGAAGCAGGGAGGGAGAACCAAACCCACAATAAATCCAGCAGCGTGAAATGAGAGCTGGGTCTAGAAAGCACACAGGGAGGCAGGGAGAAGAAATGGGAATGGCCAATCTGAGCAGTTTGCTGTAGCTTCCCTTTCGTTTCCAGTACAACAAGCTGTAGGTCTTCCTTCCAAAGCACTTGTTTTAATTACAGCTTCAGGAACATAAAGCCTGTTATTATTTTAATGGAAGGAGCTGAGACTGAAATAAAACTGAGCTGGGCCTATGCCTTTTCCTGGCAACTTGTAATTTCATGGATGGAAAAAACACCTGTTCAGTGGGGAATCCTTATCATTATGTTTTAGATTTCCCCATTAATTTATTTTACAGTCTTTAAGCACATATACAGATGGAAAGCAATCACGTTTAAGGCCTCTCATCACTCTCTCCCTAGGAATTACAGTGGGGATGTCACTTCATTAATTTACCAGTGGCAGGCTCAGGATTTACCTGTGCAGCGAGTGCTTGCTCGGGCGCAGGGAAACGCAGGAGCGTGCCCTCAAGGGCACCGCGTGCAACCGATCTCCATCCATGGGAGGAATTCATCCACAGCTCAGGGACTGATAGTGCCCTGGGGCTCTGCACCCTCCTCAAGATTAAAATCTTGATCTTCAGCTAGAATCACTTACTCAGAAGATATGAAACCTGGGCTTTTCGCTGAAATAGTTCCAAAAAATTAAATTCAGAAAGGGACTTTTATGTCCTTGTAGGCTGAATTACGCAGGGTTTGGTTTTACAGGTGGCTGCCTTTAGATCCAAACCCCAGGGCAGGGTCTGGGGACACGATGTTCCCCTGTAGCTGGCAGTGTCAGCCACAGCACCAAGGTGAGCTATGCCCCTGCGGCAGCACTGGGTGTGAGACTTGGAGTGCAAACAGGAGCATTTCCTGGAGCTAGCAGTTGGAGTCACAGCCATTAGGCTGGACTTGAATGAAAGCAGCAAATGTATGAAGTGCTGAAAATGGTGGTTTGGTTCTTCTGGTCTTTTTTCTGTGGAGGAATATATGGTTATATTTTTTCGTGCTGTGGAAGTAGAATAAGACATGAACGTTGAACTGGAGTGTCCCTTTGCAGGACCAAAGACAGCATCAGGAGGTGAAGGCTGAACCCAGTTTGGCTGGGAGTGATTAGCTTGCATTCCATACCACAAAATGAGATAAGGTGGTCATGGGGTCTCCCCAGCTCAGGGAACTGCTAATGAGATACAGAGATTTACCACCTTCACTGGCCAGCTCAGATCAGTATCAGCTGAAAATCGTAGCTACCTGGTGGCTGTTGAACACTCAAAATGACACGCAGTGGACAATAGCACGCTGCATCCCAGCAGCTGGGTGGTGGTTGTTACCCAGGAACCCCGGCCGTGGGGCTGGCCCCATGGCAGCTGGCTCTGCTCGTACTCTGAAGCGTGCATCGTTGCTGCAGTTGGAGTGGGGAGAGCATTGGCAAGGAGCAGCTGTCGTAGTCCCGAGCTAGCTAGCACAGACGTGATCACATGGCAGCAAGGGAGCAAGAGTCTTCCATGGTGTGCAGTGACTTTTGTGTCACTACTCCAGCTTCTGGCACTAGCAGTCTTAAAGGTACCGCATGAGCAATAGGTTGTGGTGTGGTCACAGTGGTGGTACCCTTCCTCAAACAGAGCTTGGTAAGGCAGAGGATGGTCCTTGTCGTGGAATAAACTGAAGTGCTTCTATTAGAGCACTTTGCTGTTAATAAATATGCATAAAAAAATAAAAACAAATGAGTATCAGTGCTACCTGATGATCATTTGACTTCACCTAAAATCCCTAAAGAGAAGGAAAGTAATATGTGGTGGGGGGAGAGCAGGGACGCTTCTCTTATTTCACCCTCCCCTCCTTCATTCCTCTTTTAATAAAGAAAATCACTTTTCTTTGTCACCATTTTAATGATTCCCAGGGCGCTTCACAGCACAGACATAAATCTGGAAATCAGCTCTCAGAAAGAATGAAAGATTCCTCTTCTCTAAATCACAAAAGTATGCTGAGTTCTTTGTAAATCCCCACAACAATGTAATTGCGGTACTCCCATCATTATGTGGAATGTTTTTGGTGGCTTGTTTACAAGCTAAATAAATAGCTGTGCAAAACATCTGGAACCACAGTATGTCTTAAAAGGCTGCTGGTAGTATGGCTTAGAATCTCGGTTATGACTGGTCTTGAGTCTTTCTGATCTGATTGGAATATATTAATAGACTGTATAGAAATATTTGCCTGAAATATGATTAATGCTCTTAATTATTCATAGTGAGAGTTAGAATGATTAGTGCTTTATGGAAAAATGGCATTGATTTTTCTGTAAATTAAAAAAAGCTACACACAAAACCAAGACATAACTTCCTTGTGTCTGGATGGTTCCACTGTCCAGTTGTTGTCAACTACCTACAAGTACGGGGGCTAGGGCAAACCCAGGAGTATGAATCTTCAGTCCTGACTTCAAATTTTGCACATGTATGGGTTTGAACCCAGTGTCTCTCATCCCCTGATGTTTCTGCAAGCCTAACAGAGCAACCCCCTTTCAGCGGACTTTTCAAGGTAAGTGGGAATGCTCCTAACTAGCTCAACGTTTTCCTTTGTTCTAGGAGGAACATGCTAATTTTCCTCAGTCTGTGATTCGCTCGATTACTTTTGTATGGTCCTGTGTGCTTCATGCTGTTGGGTGGGCACTTTGAATTGAAAGGAGACATGGTCTGGAGTGCAGCGGCTTCTAAGGCTGTGCCTGTGGTCCCGCTCAGCTGGAGACCTAGCCCTGCCCTGGGGATTCTCCTGTGCTCTGAGAAGACCAAAGCAATTATCATTTGAGTTCTGCAACATCCAACGTAAGTTTTAGTTCCAGTGCTCATGTAAGGACTTAGTAAATCAACATGAAATGTATGATAGTTACTGTCCTGGTAAATCATGTTGCCTGGGTCATTGCCCAGATTAGCCTAACGCAGTAGCTCTTGTGATTTGTATGGGGTTGTCAGAGCAGTGCTGTCTCTGGTACAGGTCTCTGCGTTGTTTTCAGACCCTGAAAGAAATCATGAATAGGCTGTCCCAGAGCAAAAATTTCCCCCTGTGTTTTGGGCATAGTTGTATTCATCAAAAATGACTGTTCAAACCCAGCCGAAACCAGAGCACAAAATGCCGTGCGGATGCTGTGGAAAACTTTCCAAAGGTAAGGGCAGAGAGGTGCTGGGGTAGATCACTGTTCTTCCAGCAAAAAGCAGGTGGTAGTTAATCCTGCTAAGAGACAGGAGGGACTAGATGGTTGTGTCCAGAGCTGTGATGCTGGGAACACTGCGGGGTGATGAAGTTCTTCCCAAAAATCCCTGTTTAACTAGTCAAAAGCCAAAGCTGGGTAGCAGGGCCTGGAGGCTGCTACTTCTCACTGAGTGTTTGCCTCATTGTACTAACTTCCTGGGACTTCAGGAAACATCTGGCATCCTCATCAAAGGTTGGACAGTTCTTTACTGCACTCTTCTCTTTTTTTTTTCCCCCCTAAATGAGATTTTTGTCTATGCAGCTGTTTGAGGGTTTCTTTTTCCCCTAATACACGAGGGGATGGTGGCCTCTGAGAGCAAGTTCTGCGACATCCAGAAACCTTTGAGGCAATAGGCCAATCTTCAGAAGACTTTTTATAACTGTGGGCCATTCGATGGTGTTACCAAAATGTTGGGAGAGGGGGAAATCAGCAGATTCCTGTCCTGGTCACAATAAGGATTGACCCAGAAACTTTAAGCACTTTGCCCTATCAGGTATTTGGGAACTGTTGTAGCCTGCTCATGGCCCTGTGAAAAAAAATAATAAACTGAATAAGAACAAAACAACTGAGATTAATATGTGATTAAAACAAGCTTTTCTAGGCTTAGTGCTAGTTTCTTGTGCTGGTTATTGAATACAATGGAAATTGCACCGTAAATTTTACATGCAGCATTGAGAAAATAATACTAACAGTATGTTTGATGGTCTTTTACACTGCAATTAACAGGGAAAGATTGCTTTGGGGAAGGGTTTTCCCTTTTAAATACAACATTTCAGGGTAGAATAAGTCTTTGTTTACTAGTCTGGTATTGAAATGATTACTTTTAAAGTGTGGCTTGAGCAATCATGATTACCTCCTGTGATGAAGGGTGGGGGATGAAATTCCCATCTCTAGCCAAGGAAAGTCTCCTTCCTTGTGTCGCTTGAAAGATCTGTTGAGCTCGGCTGCATTAATTGAGTCCTATGATTTAAAAAGATTTGCTTTTCAAACTTGAGAAAATCTGTACCAGTTGTAAGTTTTATGAGGAAAAATCTGTTATAAAATAAGCCTAAAAGCGAAAAGAAAACACGTCTGTCTGGGCTGGCCAACTGGCACAGGCATTCATAGTAGTAAAACGGCTAATTTTCAGCCACATGGGCCAGGGAAGATCCAGAGCTGGGCTTTTTTCCTTCCTTCTTTCAGAAGACTTTGGAGACCTCTAAAATAAGCCATGGTTCAGTCCAAAAAAATAGCCTCTCAAATCACTTCCATCCATGGCCAGTGGTATGTCATACTTGGGTTTACTGGAGCTCTGTGGAAAGCCAATGCACTTGTCAAAAAAAAAAAAAAAAAAAAAAAAAAGGGGGGGGGTTCCCTTTTTTCCTTTTTTTTTACACCACCCCT
>NW_010431107.1:31265-42874 GCF_000710305.1 Buceros rhinoceros silvestris | reverse complement strand
AAAAAAAAAAAAAAAAAAAAAGAGGGGGGGATCTACCTTATCTCCTCTTTCTTCAAACCACCCCTTCTTTCATGCGCCTTCCCAAATCTGTCATAAAAGGTATCCCAAGGTGGTTGTTAGTGAGCTCCCCTCATGAGAGATGATTAAAGCCAGATGAGACGGAGCCCCGAAACACAGTCCCTTTGTTAGAGAAAACAAAGGCCTTCGTAATTGGATTCACATTGAGTGAGGCACTTAAAACAGCAAAGTAACAAGAAAAATCTGCCGGGTTATGTCATAACTGCCAGGGTGGGTGTTTTGTTATTTTAAAAGAGCATGACCGTCTCATTTTTTTACTAGCTTAGTCTGGTATATTGAAGTGGAAGATTAAAAAAAATAAAAAATACCCCCAATCGTAACATATTTTATACAACCAACAGAGAGAGTTTGGGACACAGAGAGCAGTGGGATACGAAACAGGTCTCCACACTGGTGCAATAGCTATAAAGCAAGGAGCTATTTTTATCTGTTTGCCAATGTTGCAGAGTGCTGCGTAGGTTGTACCTCCACGAGCCTTTGGCGGGGGCGAAGAGTCAGTCCCAGCCTATCCGTCATCCTTAAACCTCATTTGTTTGGCTCGCGTATAAACTATGCAGCTTCCAGTTGGCCTTTAGAGTCATTTTCCATAGCTCGGGAGAAGGTGAGTACGTATGGGAACTAGTTGTCACCATCTTCTGCTGTGTTTGGGGAAAAAACTAATAAATAGCAAATTGAAAAGGAGACCTGAGCTGTCTCATGGATTTACTGCAGAAGCACGTGTCTTCCAGACCTTTTATCATCGATTTTGCTCTGAGCACTAACAGTACAAGGAACGGCTGAATGTGCCAGGTTATCTGGTCTCCAAAAAACGGGTTGGTGTTACTTGTGGAGGTGCTAGTGAGATCTTGCAGGAAGGATGTGAAGTGGCTTTCAAGAATTGCTTTTCACTGTGTCATGGCAAACAATTTTAGATTTAATATGCAAATGTCTGCCAAAGAAAAGTATCTGGTTTGGCAAAGACTGATTTATTCCATCATAGGCTCCAGAGTAAAAATAAAAACAACTACAGAAAAAAAAAATCTACTCTGAAAATCCCGGCCTCTATAAAAGATTAGTCTTAAGAGTTAGCAGAGTGTTGAAAAATGTCGTGTCTTGTTTTCCATTGAAACTTGGCTGGCAATCTTGGACGGAAAACCCAGAATCACATAGTCTAACACCCGCAAAGCTCAGCACTTTTCAGCTACGATTAAAACACTTGTAGTCATCTGCTTTCTTGTAGCAAAGGTGTGATACACACAGCTCCTGGGAAGTGAACATTTGATTACCAGGTCAGCTGTTAGGTGAGGGGTAATACTCATTCCTCACTTCAGAGATGGTGGAGATCTTTTTTATTAAATTTTTTCAAAGCCCTTTGAGGTTAAGGCACTCAGTTTCCCTTAATTTGAATTAAGCATCCAGATCCCACTCGTAGCTTGGTGAAAACATGGCTTTCCTGCCTCACAGTCAGTATAGCTGTAGTTCAGAGGTTTTGCTCTGGATCCCAGCATCCCCAGTAGGATTTGTAGCTCACAAGCCAGAGAGGAGGGGTTCAGTGTGAGACCACAACATGTTTTACAAACGTAGTCAAACTCACTCCTTTTATCAGGCCACCAAGAAGATGGATGGCTGAATGAGAGGGGATCTTCCTTTTTTCCCTTTTTTTTTGTCTTCTGGTAGCATTGCTCTCCCTTGGAGTAGCTGGATGAGCTGCAGCTTTTGTGCTGCTCGGGGTGTCTGCCTTTCTCTCCTCAGCAGAATGAGCTCTTGCAATGTTTGAGCTCTTGGTGCTTCTCCATCATCTCTGTTCAGACATGAATCTTCCAGAGGTCTAGCAGCAGCAGCCTTTCCCTGTGCTGGGCTCTTTTGATTCTCATTGGGCCTCTGGGTTTTAGCTCCCAGGAAAATAAAGAGAAGATTCCTTTCCCAGTTCATTCTTCACGTAGATGGCAAGGACCGAAAGGATTTAATTCTTCTCTCCTTGCCCTTGCTGACTCTGAGAACAGAGGGAGAAAACCACCAAAGCTGCTGTTTGGCTGAGTTGTTGCAGGATTTAGAGCCTAAAGCCATGTCTCGTTTCTATGAGGCCCTCATGCTCTGATGATAATCTCTGAACTGTTTCTTCAGGGATGAGCAAACCTCAGTCACTGAGTGTGAACTGAAGAAAAAAACCCAAAACCCGAACTGGACCGATGCTGATGTTGCTGGAGCTGCAAACAGAGACTGGTGTGCTCCACCAGGATGTAGAGGGGTTTCCCACTGACACATGCGCGGTTACGTCTCTGTTCTTGCTTAACCACCAGCGTAATTTCCCAAGACTCTTCTGGAGGGAACAATTGTGAATACAACCTCTAAGTCCTAACTGAGCCCTTGCCTCTTAAGTCTTGATAGGGTTAGTGTGATACAAATTAAGCCTAGCCTGTAAATCAGTTTGACAATCGCTCAAAATTGGTTGGGGATAGCAGTCGAAACCCACTTCTGCAACGGCTGCAAATGATGGAGTTGCAGCGGTTCCTGCATTTGGGGAGCATCCAGGGGAGAGCAGAGGGATCAATGGACTCTCGTCTGAGAGAGACAGATGGTAGAGCAGAACCAAGTGCCAGAGCCTTTGGACAGCCTTTCCAGCCTCTTCCCCTGTGATTCAGGTGTATCAGGCAACAGGCCCCTCCCGCCCCGTAAGTTGAAAGTAGAGAATGCATAACACATTCCCTTACCAGCCCCCATTAGAAACACCACTATCAGGATAATAAGTAGTTCAGCATCTAGAACCATTCTGGGGAGGAGGGAGCCACAGCACCTCTCATCGCTGCAAACCCATTCTGCGTTTGTCTCCAGTCGTGCCCATTGCTCATAGAAACCTGAACTGCCTGTAATGCACCAGATGTGCAAAAAGAGCAGCCGTTCCTCTTGCTATCATAGGAGCCACACTTACAACAACAGCGACTTGTGCTTTGATTGCTTGTCTAAAACTAAAATTCAATTATGCAGTGCAGGCAGGCTTTGCTGTGACACAGAGGGTTAGAAATTAATGTTAACACTGTTTCTGGTTAAGACTTTTTGTGTTGATAAATAATTCATAAGGCAGTTAGCTCTTTGAGTCTGACAACACAAGAATATATTAATACAGTAGACTCAGCTAAAGGTCAGCCCTGAACAGTGAAGCATCTGAGCCATCTTTTATTCATTTTCTGACACAGACTCATTAATTATTACCGCATTTGAAGGTCTGCACGGGAAAAGTGCTAATGAGAAAAAGGATATTGGGTTTGATATTTGACGCTCCCTCTTTGAAATGACTTTAGATTAGAAAAAAGAGAGCAGAGCGAACAATGCAAAACAGGCCAGGTAAGACCTTTTCTTTAATAAAAACTAAGACCAAAAAAAATGAAAGACTAAAGACAGAGTTGGGAGACATTATTCAATCAAAAACAGACACTGCTGGGTTGCAAGTTTTTGTGGCCGGTGGGTGATGTAGTTTCTAAGAAAGCATTAATATAGACGTGATTAAAAGACGTCCCTTTTTAGGTGAAATGTAGTTGTCTTCGGGTTTGTTTCCGCAGTTTTCGTCTTGGTTAACCATTTACCTTTCTACGCTGTTTACAATCTCCAAATGAGGATTGCTCTGGCTTTGTGCTATTGTCGCCTGATGTTTTTCCATACCTTTTCCACGCTGTGTTGTTTTTAAATTCCTTACAAAACTTACCTTGATACACTCATCCATGCAGCCATCTACCCCAAAAGGAGATGGATGCTTTTCTCCTTTAACCTGGTTTCCTAAGAAAACTAGATTTATGTAATCACGTGTTCTTGTGTGTCTGTGTGCGTTTGTCCCATTCTACTAGTTTTTTAAAGCCCATCAGCAAGTTGGTCCATCAGATTTGATGGAACAATAAGCATCTCAAAACCAATAAATTCTTGTAGTGTTTGGGGTGGGGGGGAACCAACTTCATCTTCAGTATTCCCCATAGGGAAAATGTTGAAGCTTAAGCTTATGTCTTACTAGATATGAGAGAATTTGCACAAGAGGAAACTCTTAAGTGCAGGCCAAAGGCAACAGGGTCTCATCCGCAATTCTGCTTGGAAGTGTCCGTAAGGTGCGGGGTGTGAGCAGAACTCTGTTCTCCATAAGATGGATGAGATAGCCTCGTGCTTTTGAATTCATTAACAGAGGTGTGTCTTTATATTTGTTAAGGAATGTGCAGGAAACAGATCTTTAATGACTGCTGTAAATCAGTGCAGTTCATGGAATTCAGTGGGACCGTGATGATGCCAGCTTGAAGGTTTGATGTGTGTGTGTGCAACTTGAAAACATATATACTTGCAGGTCCCAGACTTCCAAATAATGGCTTATCTTTAACATCAGGTTAAAGCCAGGCCACCGATATACCCAATAATCTTTACTGCTTACTGCGTGTTTCCATGGAGTCACTCAGGAAATACAGCAGGCTTGCAGGACTGCACCGCTCCCGTTATTTTGGTCTGTGAAACATTGCTTATTTACATAGTGCAGCCTGGGTTTGGAGTGATACTGTATCTGTGAAAGAAGTGATCTGAAGTTTTACATGTGCCGGTAGATGAATGGAAACCTGTCTTGTATAGGCAGAAGTGAATGATCTATCTATTTGGAGTTACAATTAGTCTGGCTCACAAAAAATGTATTTTCTTTAACTAAAATGAAATGGATGCCTTAAAAATAAAGCTTTTCTCCATGCAATCAAAATTGCGCTAAAAGATACACCCATTATTGACGTGAAAATCGAACCACACTGAAATCTGGTATAATACTGTGGGTTTGTTGTAACCGTTGAAGAGAAGAGAGCACAGGACTTGAGACCGAAGCTCTGCCTTTGGCTTTCATGCAGCTGTGTCTTGGTACCGCTGCTCAGTGTGTAGGAAGGGAGAGCCCACTTCTAGTACTGGGCCATAACTGAGGGACGTCGTGCTTCAGCACAGGTAATCCCATTTGCCTGGGGGACTTCTCAAAAACATCTTGTCTCTTCGCACAGTAAAACATTCTCACCTTCATGACCTGACTGGAAACCTAAAAATTCCACTACAATGTCACCTCCTGCAAAAAGCATCTTAGACTCCTGCAGATAAGAACATCTATTTGTTGAGAATGACCAGGCTGTGATTTCTTCCTAAATTAAGGCAAAATTGAGAAGTTTTAAGGTTAATGTTACCTTGGTTAAAAGTAACCTGATTTTTCAAGAAGGTTTTGAAATACAGAGCCCCACCTCTTTTTCACTTGTGGGTAATAGCTGCTGGTAAAATGCTGAGAGACCTTCCCTTTGTCAGACCTCGGCTGAGTAAACTGGCAAACTCTACTCACTAAACCAGTGAATGATGTTTCAAGGCTGTGAAAATATTAGCATGTAATGTAACATCTCTGGAAATGTAATGTTTGCTACAGCTGTGTATAAATTTGTTTAATGGGTCTCTAACTCACCATCAGACTCATAAAGGCAGCCACTGTACAGGCTATTAGGCTGCAGTAACTTAATTGCTCGTTAATTGGGTAATTAGTGCTTTGTTTTGCTTTAAAGCCTAAACACTCATAAAAAGTGAATTAGCTGAGTAAACAAGAATGGAATTTTCATGATATGCTGTCCCAGTTATTGCACATAATTAATCAACCTTTTATTATCGTTCCTTTTCTCTTTTTTTCTTCCCCTCCCAGTAACTGGCTCAGGTAGGTTGGGTAAACATCCCTGTTCAAACCCCAAGGAAAGTGCCCCGAATATATCTCATTAAGCTGAGGCTGGTACCTACATTGCACGGTAAGGGGTGGTCTGTGTACAGCCCAGCCTGCTGAGCTGGTGTGCTGACCCCAGCACCACTCTCACCGTCCTCCCCCCAGAAGCAGAGAGGTTCATGGGTAACTCCAGCGGCTGGGACCTGTGGAACCAGGTAGCTCTTAGGTGGGAAGTTGTATAAGAAAGGACTAATTTACATCTTCCCATTTCCTGGCATACATGGTGTTCAGTTCATAGCTCAAACTAATCTACCAGAAATGTAAATGAAAACCTAGCAGCCTGGAAAACTGGTTTATTTAACCAAGATGTGCATTAACGTGAAACTGCTGCTGTGCTACTTGAGGTATTTGGGCGAGAGATGGGCCTGCAAGTGAACGCACTTAGCAGAGAATGTTCCTCCCAGCTCTGACACAGGTAGTTAAACTAAATACGGGAAGAGGAAAAAGTTAATGGAAAGCCAGTGTGCACCAAACTGTTGGAGGCTTCGTTGGCACTCCCACACAGGATCGTAGCCCCCTCATCCCTGCCAGGGACACGTGGGTCTCCAGTGGCGGAAGGATTGCAATTGCTTGCGCTGCTTAAACAGTGAGCGTCCTTAATTGGGATTACGGCCTTTGCTCTAACGAGCAGTTGCACTAGCGCTGTAGGTGCTTCATGGTGCTCGCTCTTTCATTGCTGGGCCTGACTGTTTAATGATGTCTTAATTGGCTTTCAGAACTCCTCAAGAGGAGGAGAGGAGAGAAAGGAATTGGGGTATTTTTTTTAATATTTATCCTTGCTTCAGAGAAAATTTTAAAAGGAAGACAGCCACCATAAAATGTCACTCTTGTAGTGTAGTATTACCTGTAGAATTTTACATGTGAAGGACATTTTGGTTCCAGTCTGAAGCGACAGAAGTTAATGCTGGGTTTCCACATTGAAGGGAGGTTAAGTATTTACTCGTAGAAGCTAATGTCATAGTTGCCTGAGCATGAGTTGAGTAAGTCTAAAGGATTTGGCTCACAAAGAGAGCACAAAACACAGTTAAAGTCAGTCCCAGTAACTTTATATTTGGCACTTGTTGTCAGATGTTGATACTAAATATAAGCAGAACTTTACTGTAAAAATTAGACCTCTTTTATTGCAGAGCAATTGAGGTTTTACGAAGAATGGCATCAATCCACAGAGGCATTTTCCTAGCGAGCTGATAAAGGGAACAGCTGCGAAGTTTGACGCATAAAAAGTTTAAGTTAGAAATCTTTGATCTGGATGAAAATACAAAGTTAACTACTTCTTTCTTGCAGCGCGCTTTCCAGATTCAGCACTGCGTAAGGCTGGTTTTTTGGCTGTGCTCTGTACGGTGGTACTTAACAAAGGGCTAAATGGTCTGGGAACGAGAGCACCGGGCTGTTCTCTTCAAGGTCGTAGGTCGGCTGTGGATGGCCCTCTGGGAGCAGAGTTTCTCAGAGATCTGTTTTGGTGTGTGCTTTCATTTAAAACCCCTCTGTCAACAACGTGCAGAAGTTTGTCACATAGGTATTGCTGTATCATACGAGGTTAGAGCGTGGTTTGAGGCGTTGAGGATGCAGGTTGAGTATGGCGTAGTCGTTTCACTGAGCGCGAGTACGGCTGAAGCAAAAAGAAGGACTGGCCACTTTCAGGAGCTCCGTGCCTGGAGGTACAATAGCTGGATGAATCCTGTGTTCATTGTCTGATACAGACCCGGCGTTTCTTGCAGTTCCTAATTAAGGAATAAATACTTCTTTTTTGTTGACTGCAGTAAGTCCACTAGACCATCACTTACTATTTTCAATTCTTGAGGCATTTGACCATACACAACCTGTAAAAACTCAGGAGAGAGGTTGACTGCTGTCATGAAAAGAACTAGAGGAAAATTGAATGAGTGATCTTATTGAAAAAATTGAGGCTATTTGAAATACTTTGTCTCTCTGCTGCGCTTTTACCATACACACAGCAAAATTCTCTACAAAAATGCTGACTTTAAAAAAAAAATGCAAAAGGTGTGTAATTTTTTCCATGTAATCTTATACCCTTACCATTTTTTCAAGTAGCATTCCAGATAAGTTTTGGAGGATTGCAGAAAATCTATTCAGTAATTTGTGCTATTTGTGTACTTTGAGGGTGGTTTTTCCCTTTTGCAGAGATTTTTCCAGGCTACAAGGAAATACTGGCTCCTCCCAAACTCTACTGGAATTTTTTATATTAGCTGAAGGTATAAATGCCCAGGATTAACAAGTTTCAGCCTTTTTTTGTGAACATATATTAAGCTATGTGTAAAATATATGTTTCTATCAAGTAGCGCTTTATCATCTATTAAGATGGGGCTGCAGTGTCTGGCACGTGCTGCAGTGAGTAGACGATGGGTTTCCCGTTAACCGCTGCTTTCCCCTTTACATCCGATACGTACATCCACATTCACCCCAAACAGGGTGCGGATTTGTAAAGCAGACTGCTGCTGAGGTGAGGCAAACTTGATTTATTGTTTCACAGTTGCGTAAGTTCTGCTTGTGTTTTGGAACCTTCACTTGCTCGGTGGCTATTGGGAAGGAGACGGAGAGGAGGAGACAACCTGGAAAGCACTGGTGCTCAGCGAGTTGTGCGCTTTCTGTCTTTCTCGATGTGATAGTTTATTAGGAGCAGTCAACATCCAAATTGGAATCTGTCCAGTGAAAGCAGTCTTCGAAACTGGAGCTCCTTGTGTTTTTTTGCCTTTGATGAAGCACCCGGATATGCTCACACACATCTAACCAAGTGGAAGACAGGTTTCAGGTTTAACCTGTAATCCATTGTCCAGATGAAAAATCCTCTTGCTTTTGCTCAGGAGCTTTGTTGCTGCTCCATTTTCTCTGTTTTTCAGGATTATATTTTCCCTTTCTCATTTGTGTACCACCCTGCTTGAAAGCACAGTTCGTAGTGGAGAAACTTGGTAGCTGGATGCCACGTGTTCCTTACAAACCTGAGCTTCAGAAAAAAGTGAACATTGCTAGAGCTGGGGGTTTGTCACCTGGAAGCTGACACTAACTCTTGTCGACCAAGTGCTGTAATGAGGATCAGTGAAGTTCTGGCAGGCTTGTTACTAGATGTTGCCACTGAGTGCCACTGAGAGAGATCGCAGTGGGCCACAGCATTACCGTGGAAGAGTTGGTGTCAGTGAATCACCCAGACGTCATGCAAATGGTGGGGTGGGATTCTTGTTTTTCAAACATCCTCCCTTCAACACTTCAGACCAAACTGAGGAAGCCAAAAAAGACAAGCATGCAGACATTTCCTTTCCCTCCCAGCTCTTCTGGTGTGATATAGCAGTTCAGCTTGATGTTATCATTGTTATTATTGCTAGAATAATAATAGGGGTGGCAGTGTTGGCATGGCGGGGTTACAGCCCTCTGCAGAGAGTCCCACCCTTGAAAGGCTGTGGCATTGTTTGGCAGCTGCCTCAGTCTCAGTTTGAGGGAGTTTTCAGAAAGACTGTAAGGGATGATAAAGGTGGACGGAGAAGATCAAGCTGATAGTTGGAAAATTTTCGCATACAAAACCCAGCAAATCTGAAAACAGAGCCACAGCAACAGAGAGATTTATGTATTATGTATTGAAAAGTCGAAGCGTGGCATGCTTTGTAAATGGTGGCTCGCCAGCTCTCCTGAGCTGGCGCTTACAGTCTATTACATTACTCTGGGCCACAATCTGGTATAATAAATCATTTGCATAGCACCTTTGGAGCACAATGTCCAGCAGAAAAAAAGGGACAACTCTTCCTCTGAATAGCTTGTGGCCTCCCCAGTGCAGAGTCCCAAATGGGGCAGTGGTTCAGGAGAGGAGAGACAGAAAAGTTACTAGGAAGGGGGTCGGCAAAGGAAGCTTTCTGGGGTGGGGGGGGTGACGGATTTTTATAGTGACTGTGGTAAAGGACACGAGTTGGAGCTGCTGGGGAAACTGAAAGATGAGGACAGAAGATGATGCTGGAAACTATAAAAACCCCAGTGCAGAGTCCCAAATGGGGCAGTGGTTCAGGAGAGGAGAGACAGAAAAGTTACTAGGAAGGGGGTCGGCAAAGGAAGCTTTCTGGGGTGGGGGGGGTGACGGATTTTTATAGTGACTGTGGTAAAGGACACGAGTTGGAGCTGCTGGGGAAACTGAAAGATGAGGACAGAAGATGATGCTGGAAACTATAAAAAAAATAGAGAATAGGAGGGGATTTCTGTCTTTTAGACTACATGGGATCAAATGCATCGCTACTCGGTATAATGCCCTCGTTTAGCTCAGTTGTGTGATGGATTTGAAGCTTCAAAACATAAATGAAACTAAGAGCCTAGATAGCCTAACGCTGTTATAAATTTTGAAGACCTGGTTTCAAATATGATTCAAAGGCCTTAGTGAAATGTGTTTGGGGATCTCGGCTCCATCCCGGTTGGGTAATTGCGCACATCACAGAAACATCACATCTTGGCATGATGCTGGTGCTCTGCCAAATGGAGGCTCCAAGGCTGCAATAGCAAGGGCAGCTGCAAGTTGTGATTTAGGAATGTTGGCTGGGAGATGTGGAGGCAGAGTCTGCAAAGTTTTTGCCTAGAAAGCACTTAAAAAAAAAAAAAAGGAAAGGAAAAAATCTCCAAGTTAATTCTCTTTTACGGAAAAAAAGTGTGTTGGGAAAGAGGTGAGTACTTTGTGAAATTGCCAGTGCCCCATTTTCCTGGGTTATAAAAGTTCTGGCAAATACATCAGCTGTATTCCTGTTCCCTTTCAGATTACATGTAGTGTGTTTGGAATATTTTTTAACATTTTGCAAATCATAACATTAAAGAGGAAGAAAAAAGTCTGAATAAAATCTACTAGGTCAAAGATGAAGCACTGGCCTAATGCACAGCAAGAGTAGCCGTGTCCATTAATGTTGCTGTGCTAAAACTCATGGGCACTGTCTGTGTGTGTCCACCACTTGGTGTTACAGACATTTTTCTCTATCATCCAAAAACATAGAAAAAACTTAGGCTACAAACATCCTCAACTCTGAGTAGCTCTAATTTACATGACTTAGGTAGGCGTAAAAGATGAGAAATGACCTTTTCAACATGACTTCAGATATTAAAACGATCTTACAATCTTATTATCATGAGAACATTTCGCAGAGTATTAAGCTCAATAAATTACCTTTTCCCCAAGCTGCTAACCCGCGATCCCTCAGGGGCAGCTGCAGCAACGATGTTGGTTCACGGCCTTCTTATTTTAGCTGAATTGCTTAATTGGTATGTGTTCTACATCCCTGATTGAGTATTTGGAGCACAAATGAAGGTTAGAACCTTTGCGCTAGTTATCGACTGGAAGAAAATTGATTCACGCTCAGGAGTGCAGTTGGGAGACGATTCACACTCCTCCCTAGGAAGGAACGATCCTGCTCTTTTTCCCTAGATTTCTTGCAAAGGTCACTCCAGCTGAACACTGTCCAGTTTATGGTTTGGTGGTTCCTTTTTTTTTGGCATAGCAAATCACTGAACCTGAGTTACAGTTTCCTAAAAACATTTGTAGCAGAACTTGAAATTGTGGTTCTGTGGATGCTGTCCTTCCCTCTCTTTGCCTCCCCCTGGTCTTTGTACCTGCGCTTGTCATCCGCCAGGAGACCCTGCTGTGTGGGACATCCTATAGGAAAACAAGTTACAGTCCTTCAAGTGTTCTTCACCTTTGCTGGATCCAAGAGAGAGGAGGAAAGGGCTATTCCCAGCCTCAAGTTGTATCCCAAAAGGTGACTTCCCAAGGACATGTTTCCAGTGTGCTGAACATCTTCAGTTCAGTGAGTGGAGAGAAATCCTT
>NW_010431107.1:30792-31083 GCF_000710305.1 Buceros rhinoceros silvestris | reverse complement strand
AGGCCAGAAGCTGACAGCAAAGTTTAGCCGTGATGAACAAATTTAAACTAAATGCACATGCCTCGTATTGCCTAATAATGGCTTTTTTCTTTGTAATACGATCAAGACCTTCTATGCATCAATGCCTTTGTTTTTCTGTGATCTTTGTAGCAGGAACCTGAGCTTTCATGTGGCCTGTATTAATAGAAACATCAAAATGACATAGATTCTGCTTTCTTTTTAACGTTCATTAAAGGGCAAACATGTGACTTAGCCAGCCTCAGCAAGATCCCCTCCGGGTCCGCAAGCATG
>NW_010431107.1:896-30579 GCF_000710305.1 Buceros rhinoceros silvestris | reverse complement strand
TGCATGTTACACATAATCCAGAAGGGAAACGGAAAGAAAAAGCTTAAAAGTCAGACAGACACGGAGGGGCAGCAGGATGTCAGCTCGGCATGCTGACGTGCCACAGTCTGTTGGCTCAGTCTCGTTAATGTGGAGGCCAATGAGAAAAGAGGTAGACAGGATTGGAGGAGGAAATTTGGCAGTGACAAATAAACAGAGATACAGGCGCTGAGATACCCCGAGATGCCTCGAGTGTTTTGTTCAGCGGGTGGTGACTGCTCTGAGAACTGGTAGGTTATCCCCATTGCACCCAGGGACGTAAACACAGCAGAAACTGTTGGGTTTCTATGATCCATCACCAGGTCGTGGGGGAGAGCACATTTGCTGTGACAGGTCTTGCCTCCATAATCCATTCGATCCGTGAGCTCTGCAGAATTTGGATGGGCTTTTCGATACCATCCAAGAGTCAGTAGCTTTCCCTGGCACTGCATAGTTGAATGTTTGTAGAGCCGTGAGCGAGTGAGGCTGCTTAAAAGTGATTTCGCTGTTGGCCGTTGTCTGAAGAGATGTAATTGCTGTAGTCTGAAGGAGCATAGGGAAAGGCTGGAAGTTTTTTTATTGGCCACGTGCATTTATTTCCCGTATTTCGTAGCAACCTATGCGTTGACTGAAAGCCTTTTGATGTCATTGAGAGTCTTAAAACTTGTGATAAGCATCACAATATTCGAAGTAAATGAATTCAGATTTCTTTTTCTGGTAAAAGAATAAATATTTAGGTACTTGCATACAAAGTCCTGTGAAAACTTAACAGAGAATGATCCGCTGTGAGGAATGTAGTATAGAATGATATCACCGTCCTAGAAATCTGTAATGCAAAATACGAAAAATGAAATACAAATTTCTATTAGCATTTATTGATGGCAGCAGTCTGTAGTTCTGTTCAAGTCCTGTGGACGTCTCAGTTTCTCTGTGGATTTACCCCAAGCGAGTTGTATATTATCTTTTTTTTTTTAACACAGCTAAGATTTCAGAGCCAAAGTCAAATATCAGCATGATCAGTGACTGACCATAAAAATAAGTAAACTGAGCACTCCCCTGATTTTTGGCACTTCTGGAATGTTTTTTCTTGCTATTGTTTGGAAGAGTCTCTTGGGAGCTTCAAAATGAAAATGTTTCCTTATGTTTTCTCTTCCATTAAGTCTGCCGCTGAAGCGGAGGGTTTCTCTTGCCTGTCAAAGTGTTAGTATTTGGGTATTTCTGTTGGGGGTTTTTTTAAGAAAAGAAAAAAGCTTTAAATCACTTATTTAAAATTCTCTTGCATCCCACACACACACAGTTAAAACAAGATTGCAGACAGATTATGGCTTAAGCAGGAAAAGCAGCGTTTGCTTCATCTGTTGCAACACTTCCCCAGCCCTGGCTGGTAGTACCACGCTGAGCTGACAGACACAGCGCGTGGTTGCACAAATGCCTTCTTTCTAATATGGCCCTGTGTGGGGGCCGCAGAGTGGCCACGTGGCTGTGTCGTACGCTGATCTGGGTCTCCTCCTGTGCTTGCAGGAGGTGCGCATTGCACCTTTCCCAGTGGAGGAGACATCCCTCCCAGGGAGCAGGAGGCACAAGGGCCAGCCGTGCTTCCCCGGGGGTTTCCCAGAGGGGAAGACCTTCAACCGTGCGCGTGTCCGGGAGTGCAGGCGAGTGGCAGTTGTCTCACGCTGGAAGCACACATGGTGATCTGCCCCGTCTCCATGCAAGTGTCTCCAGCACATGACCCTCCTGATGGACCATACGCTCTCCTGCGTTGGCTGAGTGATGGGAAAGAAAACTCAGCTTTGATCTTAGGCCTTGGAAACTTACTGTCAGATTTTCCTCCTTCCAAAAGAAAAAAATACACTCACACATGGATTTTTCTGTGGTCTAAATGTATTTATAACTCTTCTAATAACCCGTAGGGTTATCTTGACTGGGTCTGTGCTATGACATGGCTGCGGTTCATTTTGCCATTCTGATAAAAGCAGCGTAGTCCTTAAACCACTTGAGATCTCTCTTCCAAGAAAAGAAATATGTTTGTTATTAGGCTGTGTAGGGGAACATAAATAATTGTATTGGGAGTGAGATAATATTTGTAGCTTTTATTTATATTGTGAATGCTTGCAGCAAAAAGTCTACAGAGCAAATGAGCAAATACCTTCTTTTTCCAGTGTCTATTTTGTCTGCAGATACCAGACATTGATTCTATAACTTTCAAGTTACAGAAAAGCTAACTGTAAATACGTCAACATTTTCTCTGCCATCCCAGAACACTCAGTAATCTCTTAGATAACTTGGATATAAGCAGGGGAGTGCCGTAGCGATAAGGTCCGAGGCTTTGAATTTGTTTCAAAATTATATGGAAAGTTAGTGTCAAACACAAAGATTTTGATGTTTGTACAGTAAATTCTCTTGCCAAAGGGACAGATTCCAATATTTACTATTACTTAGGGGGTTCTGAGTGCTGTACTTTCCATGCCTAATGCACCAACAGTTTTGTGACAGACACAACACCATCGCAACTGCAGTCCAGTTACCTTCCCTCCTGTCTGGGTTCTTTGGCACTGCCTCAATTTCAACCCTGGTTTTTACCTTCTGCACGTGGATCTTTCATATCAAGAAAAAACCATTCATGTATGAAGTTTTCAAGTTTCTCTGCAAGGAAAAACACCAAAGTCTTGGTGGTGGTGGAAACTTGAAAGTCAAGCGATGGTGTCATGGGATGCTTTGGAGACCATTTGTGGTTTTCTGCACCTTCTTGAAACTTACATCATTCAACAGTGATGAATCTTCTACTCATCGTGGAGTTGAGGGCAAGAGCCATCGCTGTATACTTAAATGTATTATCTCAGGGATGAGAATGTGTCCCTCCTTTCTTGAACATGTTTTTTCCCTGTGCCTTGCGGTTTGTGTGCTGCTGTCATTGAAAGGAGTAGCCAAGTCTGTAAGAGGCAGGAGTCCCAGTTGCTGCCCCAAAGAAGCAGGGAATCAGAGGCACTGCAGTTTCGTGTCTTCGCAGCAGTGCCCAAGCCGAGCCAGGGGCACGAGTTCCATGGGGAGACAGGAGTGGAAGTGTCCAGTTCTCATCCTGCCAGCTCCAGCCTGGCAAACCGCCTTGCTGGCAGCCAAGCCTCTGGGGGCAGCCTCCGACTGAATTTCCCAGCCTGGAAAGTCTTCTAAGAAAGGAAAAAGAGTTAAAACAGAAATAGGGAAAACATGCCAAATGGCAGCCAGGAAGCCAAGTGCAGCTTCTAGGCCAGAGGCCAGTCGCGTCTGAGCACAGCAGAGTCTGACACACGGTAATTAGTCATTACGGGGAAAGGGCCCATTGCTTTGCAGAGGAGCAGCAGATGTTGGCCAGTCTTAGTGGCAGTGGCATTTTTCAAAAGGAAAGAGCCCTCCAAGTCTCCTTCTAGGAAAAGCAAGTTAGCAGGGCAGAAGGTATGACTTTTGAGGAAAAAGAAGGCAAGTCAACACAGAATTTGCAAGTGTAAAGTTCTGGTTCCTCAGTCAGACTTCTAATGATTTCTTTTTACCATTCTTTCATGTCCTGATTTCTAAAAAAGTGTTCAAGTTTCAGAATGGAAGTGGTCCTTGTGAGGCCGAGAGCAGCCGTGGAGGTGTGAAGCGGGAGGTGCGTGGGTGTGAGAGCAGGCTGAGCCCAGGGAGGGCGTTTGGATGAGCCATGCCGAGCAGCCACCTCACAGTCAGGCTGCAGGTGATAAAATACAGGTAGCTAAAAGCTTTAGGGAGTTTTAAGCCAACATAGCACAGTACAGGATATTCTTTCAAAATAAGTAGTTTTTAGGATCAGATGGAACCCGTTCTTTCAGCCACACCTTATATATAACACAACACAGGTAATTTCAGAAGACTTTGAGCAACGATGTACCATAGCAGCTGGGCCAGCAACTAGGGCAGGGCCCTCTGAGTGACTCCTTCGGGCAACAGCTGGACAGATACCGCTTGGCCTACTTTCCCACACATACTCTGTATCACAGCTGCATCCAGCCTTGCTTCAAGATAGTGCAAACCCACTGTTTTTCTTTCTCCCTTTTTCATATTTTGTCTATAGTGGTGACTCAACATCTTGCACCAGTTTTCTGAATTTGTCCAGCTTTACCATCTCACCATTTCTTCTTGTCAAGTTCTCTGTTCATGACTAGGAATAAAAACAGTTTTATTACCAGTAAACCCCTTCAACCCAGTGAAGGAAATTTTGAATTAACAGAGACTAGCTTATAATTGTGGCCCTAGCTTTGGCTTAGAGCAAAGCAGCCCTTGGGTCCAGCATATGAAAAGATACATAATTCCAGTTTCTATCTTCTGAAGTTCCTGAATCATCAGTAGGGATTCCACACAAATTTAAAGTGCAAATATGAACTCAAGAGCTGTGGGATTCTTGGATCTCTCTTTTTCTGGGAAGAGTGGGAGCAAAAAGAAGGCACAGAATGTTCTCATAAGCTTTCCTGGGCAAAATTACATAGTCACAATGAGAAAATACACGTGTGGAAGGAATGTACTCTTAAGATCAAGGCACTGGAGAGGGAACTCTTGGATATGAGATGCGTTTTCCCAATAGATTCTCATTTGGTGCACTTCTGACAGAGGAGAAAAGGAGAACACGTATGAGCAAGGCTTATGTCTTCCCTGCTGTACTCTCCAGGTGCACCTTTTTTTGTCAAGTTCCTCTGCTCAGACCTTCACTCCAGCATTAGAAGGAGCAGGAGCATTGTGCTTTGAAGCTGCCGGGTTTACATCATCACCCAGGGTGATCCTGCTGTGGGGTGGTTGTGTCACTGGTTTTCTCATGAAGTTCCAGTTATGCAAAAGCCATTTCTTTTCAGTGAGTTGAGCAAAGCTTCCTTCTTCTGTTTCTTAGAAGGATAACAAGAAGCAGACAATCAGGTTGAAGCAGGAACTGAGAAATGTTTATTAACACTTGCTTTGAATGTGTTTTACTGGAAAGAAGCTGAAGAATCAGTATGTATTTTAATTCCTGCTAAAGGGGAAAGGGTGACTCACTGCCAAAACTCCACTGTCTGTTGGGTGGAGTTTAGGGGGTTTAGGTTTGTTGGCAATATCTTTCAAATTGCCAGTTTGAATTAAACAACCTGAAGTTAGTCAGAAATTTTATTTCTGTAATGCAAAATAAGACAAATGTTGCCAAATGTTCTTACCCATGAAGATCAGAACGTAAGTTTGAGACTAAAAGAAAAGCACACTTTTCTTTGTCTTAAACGGAGGGTTGGTTGTTTTGAGCACGTAGTCCTCCCCGATCACTCAACCATGGAAGTCTGTGCAAAGGTGTTTGAACTGACAAGACAGCGTGACAGAAAGAACTTGCTTTTGTTTCTGTTTTCATGGCAAAGAATTACATTAAAAGGGAGAAGTTATCAGACTGAATCTTTGTTATCCTAAACTTCTGTTTGGAATAGAATAAATTACAGGATCAGGTTGTTCTCTAGTCATTGCTGGATTTGGTGATTGTGTAACTGAATATGAAATTATGAACTAGTTTTTTGCAAGTGGTAAAATACACAAATATAGGCTGAGATTTCTTTGATGTGGTCCTTTTGCCATTGTAATTTTTAAACACAACTAAGCTTTTGTTGAAAATCTGTGAGACAAAGGTGAGAATTAGGAACCAGATGCTTGAAAGAATATTCAATACCCAGATTTGTTTGTGTTGAGGAGATTTGGAAAAGGGGAAATATTTGGGGATAGCTTTTGTTTCTTGTAAAGTACACACCTGAATGGGCAAATATGCCACACTCATACAGTGTAAATGAGACGTGAGTGAAGAGGGGGCTGTAGTCTCCCATATAGCTCATTCCTCTCAGATTCCATGTTTTTTAAGTAGTTGAATTGATTTCTCATGTTTGGGACGTTATTTGATACCTGGACGATAAGATTTTGGGGGTGTGAGGACTATGTTTACTCTAAAGGAGCTTAAAGTGGCTAAGAAAGAAAAGACGAGAGTAAACAGTTAACGCGTTCAGGAAACAGACTTCAAAGTTTGTTGTGAGAGTAACATTCTTCCACCCTGAAAGTTCAAAATGCCAGAGTCTAAAAGCCACTCAGTACTTCAAAAGCAAATGTATCACAGTAATGCATAACCTTCTAGATAAGGTGTCTCCTGCCAGCAGGAAAAAAGAGAGTAAGAGGAGTGTGTGTGTGTGAGAGAGAGAGAGATGGACTGCGGACTAAGAGAGGCAGGGTGCGGAGGGCAGGATCTGGGTTACAGCTGCAGAGATGGTTTTCTTCAGTGAAATGCTGAAGCAGGGCTGGAGCAGGAGCTGACAGCTCCTGCTTGGCACTCAGCTTCATCTCATCTCTCCGTATTCCAGGAGGCATTCCCTATGGCAGGAGGTGTGATGGCGTGGGAAGCTTTAACACCCCAGTATACAGCTCCTCCTGGTCAGTCCAGCAGCGTGAAAATCGTTCTTAGCTACACCAGAGACTGAGGAGCTCTGTGTCTTCTTCCACATTTCTCCGTATTTCCAGTCCTGTGTCACAAAACCATGTCTGCTGCAGTTTCAGGCTGCTCACCAAGAGCACACAGGGAGTGTTTAGCAAGTGTTTTCCTGCGTGCAGATTTCTTCTGGAAAACAAGTCAAAGTGGGAGTAATCACTTTCATGAATCATTGCGGTAATAGAGAAATTCTCTTCTTTATTGACCTGTGTAGCGTGGCACTGATATCAATCAGTACTCCGTGTGGCTGTGGGAAGCCTTATGAACATCATTCATTCAAGCAGTAAACACCAAAAAAAGCATGTAGGCTGCATTTTGTTGTAGTTGCAGCCTTCTTGGCAAAGGACTGTCTTTAATCCACTGTAACTGTTTAAAGTTTCATACATGTATTCATTATTATTATTACCCAATCGCTGCAGACACTGGAACTGGTGTTTTCCCTATTAAAAGCTTTGTTCTCTTCCTACAAAGAGGGTGAAGCGTGTTGCCAATAACTGGCTGATGGTCAAGCAGTAGCTGTGTGACAGCACACCCTGTGTGTTAGTGGGAGAGTATTCACAGAGACCTTTGCTCCGAGACCAAAGGCAGTTCTGCCCTCTGATGCCGCTTTCTATCCAGATGCTCACTGCGCTATAGGATTACGCTTCCTTCCACCCCTGTTTAGTTGGCTGCATCATCCCACAGAGAATAAACAGCTGTCTCCAAGGCACTGAGCATGAGCCTTAGGAACAAAGTGGTGGTGGTGGGTCTGTTACAGAAGCAGGACTCTGCTTTCAGCTCCAATTCCAAAGCTGCTGGGACCCGAGCAGGGTGATGTGCGGTTTCTTCTTTAGCTATGAGTCAGCAAAAGTCTTCTATGATATGTTGGTACAGCACCTAGCCAAAGCCTGGGGAAGGGCAAAGGACCGAGAACTTTTTTTCCTGCTGTATCAGCAGATAGACAGATAGGTGAATAGGTAGGTACATGGATAAGGATGCAATTAAAATATTTCCTGTTTCAAGAGGTAGCAATTAGACTGTCCTTCCCCACTGACGTATATTGGATAGATGCATAAAACTGTAGAGCTTCTTTTTTCCTCAAAGGCCCACATACGCTCGGATGTTTTGTCCTGTTTTCAATAGCAGTACAGCTGCGCCAGGGCTAGCAAAAATCAAACACTCATGTAGACAAGGCCTATTTTATCAGTGCACTCGCAGGGTTTTTTCATGACATTGTAGTAAAAACACCTGAGCCCTGTCTGTTTTCAGATACACGGCTGTTGAAAAATGAGTGTGTGTTGTAGTGTACCAGAGACCGCAGAGACGGAGCTGCTTGGTCTATAGCAAATACCGCTGGAGAACATTAAGCAGCAATTCGCTGTTTCATTGGCAGGAAATAGGATGTTTTTGAAGTGTGACAACGTGTCTGTTTAAATTTTGATGAGACGCAGGTTCACAAAAGGTAATAAGGGTTTGTTATCTGTCCTGGAGTGCTTGCTGCAAAGGTAGGTGTTTGTTTTCAGCATCAGCTGATGGGAAAGGACAATTGTTGGCCAGTGCTGCAGCACATTGCTCATTCCTGGTATCTGATCTCCATGTGCTGAGGGACAGAAAAGTGTTTCTGGCCACTGGGTATTTCTCATGGCTGACCATTATCTCAAAAACTCAAACCTGCGCAAGGTATGCACTGCAAAGAGCCCTTGGTTAAAACTTGGTTGGAGGTATGGGCCGGGTACCTGAACGGCGCTTCAGGTTGGGAACAGTTCTGGTATTTGATCTGCTGATTTATTATAAATGCTCTAGGGCAAGCCCTGTCCTTTTCTGGCCGCCAGGGCCAATGCTGTTACAATCTGGCGTGGGCTTTCTGTGCCACCTCCCTTTGTAAGGTGACTGTCCTGGTGTTTGAACGGTCCCTTTGCAGCAGATGTGTGCTTCAAGAGCACTGTGGGCTTGTCAGAGTCTTGCCAGGTCGACTCAATGCTCTTACTTTCACAAGGTAGAAAGTGTGTTGATAAGGTAGCTCCATTTCGAAGCCTAGGTGTCTTTATCCGCTTCTTGTCTTCTGCTGGGAACTGTTAGCAAGATTTACCCTCTTCTCTCTCAAATGTCTGAGATGTACTTTGAACTGTTCCACATTTTTTGTTTGTGTAAAGTACAGTAAAAACTGCAAACAGGAAGGATGTATGTGATTGCCTGTTGGTTATGAAAGCTCCTGTAAGCGCCAGCTTGGAACAAAGGAAGCACTGAAAAAGGCAACTGTAAAGAAGCAAAGGATTAATTTTAATGCGGTTTAGAAATTCCAGCAACTTTTTTCTGAGTGTAGAATAAACATTTTAGTGAACCGAGTGAAACAATCTGGAGGAAACAGGGATTTGTGTTCTTCTTGATGGAGCTGATCCAATTTCTAGTGGAAATTATCCTTCAAAGCTTTACTGAGGCCCAGATTCAAGAAAAGCAGCCCTTCATATCAAGCCTGTTCAGATGAATCATTGTTCGTTATTTGTGTTTTATTTATACATTAATGCCTAGCTGCTTCAATCAAGATACATGTTCTGCCATATGTAACTATGTATTGGAGACTGTCCTCGCCAAGAGCCTTCTAGATAGCTGAAGTGGGAAGGAGCTTGAGAGAAGAGGAGGAAGGGAGGCTGGATGATGAACCAAGCGCCAACAGAGAATGTTGGTTTCCAAAAAAAGCCTCTACTGGAAGCCTGCGCAGAGCCGCTATGAAACTAAGGCTGCCTCCTCACACATCTTGCTGTAATAGCCCATCATCCTGAGTCTCCCCAGACATCTGATTGCTCCTACCTCTTCCTTGTATGCATTTCCTTAGCTGGGAAATCACACTGGCTCTGAGCGTGATTTATTAAGGCTCAAATTGAAATGTCATAAATAATGGGATCTGAATTGGTAGAGCTGTGCTGCTGTCCAAAGCGCTAGCGTAGAGGAGGTCACAGCACATACAGAAGAGTGTCACCTTCGCAGCTCGGTTTCTTCGCCGTTATTCCTGGACTTAGAAGTGGGTTTAGGAGGAGACCTAATAAAATCATCATGGCAGTAGTGGATATACAGCAAACTGAATGCACCACATCTTCATCTGATTCAACATCAAATACAGTCTACAATTTTTATCTCCATCTCCTCAAAGAAAAAAAAAGAACAAGCAAAAAACCCCCACCCTGGCTTTTCCCACCTGTTATGGATTACTATAGTTATGCTGTGCAATTGACTCAAAAAGAGATAAAAGAGAAGGTTAATTACCATATATCAGTGTTTCAGATTCCACAGATTCTGGAAATTATGACACTGTTCAAAACTTGCTGAAAATTCAGAGGTAAATATTTTGCTTCCCATCACCAAGAAAGTTCACTGTCTGGAAACGTCCCATCCGGCCAGCGCAGGAGATCCTGTCCTGAGCAGAGCAGAGCCGTTCCTGTAGGCGTGTCCTGTCCCATAGATTGAGTGGGCTAAGCCCATCACTCGGTGTTTTGCGATTAAGGAAATACGACAGCAGAGGTTTGGCCCATCTCTTCAGAAGTAAGAATCATTTATCATGACTCCATTGCCTGGCTCCTAATGTGCCCCAGGGCAGGTCTGCACTCAGCCGAACGTGAGGATGTGCTGGAGCATTAGGATAGTTTATCTTGTAACTAAAACATCCGATCTTGATGTTCAAGTGTTTCAAGGTATTACGGTGTTAGTGATGGATTTCCACATTCAGACACTTGCCTGGTCACTTTGGCATGAGATACACCTGCTGTATCTTTTACTCTTTACTTCTTTTTAGTCATATTAATAATTTAATTTATTCTGTTATTTTTGTAGGTAGTTATAAATAACTATGTAGTACTTCTCTCCATTTTTGCTAGTTATAATTAGATGTTACAGTGACTTTATATTATTATTCTTTTAAGTTTAGGAAGGCAAACCCCACTGAAATAGTAGCTTTCGTTTCTGCAACATTTTCATTCCAATTTCAGAAAACACAACAGTGGCGAATGAACTGAAATTCCCCCTCTGCACCAACAGGGAGACTGAGGCACGGCTGAACTAGGTGACTTGCTCAACATCCAAGTGGTCTGTGGCTCGGTTAGGAGCAGAGGTCTCACCTCTGCACCTCAGGATCTCTCAGACAAACTGGGAAACGGTTAGGTACCGTGGGCCCCCTCAGAGGTTTTCAAATCTTCTTTTTACCTTTCTTTCCTCTGAAGAAAGGTGTGAAAACAGGATTGCTTTCATGAGATGTGCATAAAGGAGGCAGCTGTTACAGAGCTCTGAATAGAACTGATTAATCAGATGTATCCACACCGGGATGTTTTGTGCCTTGTGTGTAATTTGGAGTTGTATGTTTTTAACTCTAGCACACCTTAAAAACCTCTCTGGATAATTCTCCGTAAGTCTTCCCCATCGATCATACGGAATTTTTCAGCTGAAATCTGCTTTCCATTTACTTTTCACCTTCAAATTGCAGTTCCCCAAGGTCCTTTATAGAGAACTATAAATTGTAGATAGACGTTTTTGATTCTTTTTATTCAAGCTTAATATCTTGCTCAGTTAGTGAACCCTTAGGAATTGCTGTGTGGCCCCTTATAACCGGGGTGGTAATAAAGTGGCGGATTTGCAGAAACCCTATAAAAATGTGTGCAACGGTAAATTGTATTTAGGCTACTACTGGGGAGAGAGGCATGAATGTACAATTATGAGAAGGATGTCCCTGAAGAGAGATTTCAATCCGTTGCCATAGTCTAAATCCTCTATCTTGTGGTGCACAAGGTAATTCAGGCATAGAGCAGAGGATTTTTTTTTTTCTAAAGAGATTATATTACCCATCTCCTCTGTTGATGGATTTTATTGCACAGGTTCACTGAGAGTTTTATTATTGCATTACTTAATCTGTTTTTGAGGTTCCTGAAACATTTTAAATATAATAATGAGTTCAGCTGTATGCCTCTGCTTGGCTCCTCTCAATCTGTTACCAAGACAGAGCCTGCGACCCCGGGCAAGCCTGGGACCCTGCGACCGGCAGCGCTGAGCAAAGCCAACTGCTGTGGCGGATCCCCTAGCGCTTGTTCCCTGGAGAACGGCCCGAATGTTAAACAGGCTTGTCGGATATCATCTAAATAACAGATTCCAGTCCTTTGCCTGCTTCCAAAATAGGGCAAGGGCGAGTTATGACAAAGATGGAGAGATGGCTGTGGGACGTTCCCGTGACTGGCAGCCTGCTTCTGCCTCTGAAGTTTCTTGTGCCACATCTCATTTAAAAAGCCAGCTGCTCAGATAACGAAGTGTCATTAAGAGGCACGACACTTGTCATACCCTTTTAAAGAAGTATTGTGGTGTTATTAGGAAAAAAAAGTGTTCCCATGTGGAAATCATGGCATAACAACCTTCTTAATACTGTGACAATGTGGAGGACAGTCTTATTTCCCTTCAAATAGGTAAGAACATTTACCTAATCGACAAGAGGTTTTGTAGTGTGTTGATAGGCTTGATTTTTAAATGGGACTTAATCCATATAATAAATGTTTTTTCATGACAGGCTTTTTTTCATCCTGAAAACATAGGATTTTGCCTGCCGGACTGGTTAATTTGTTGTTGTGGTTGTCTCAGAAGAGCAGGAGAGGTAGATATGTCTGCTGTAATAGTTCATCATTCATACATTCTGTTTGCTAAACCAATCTGAAAGCAGCATGGGAATATAGATCACTATTACAGTGAATTCCCATACTGCTAACGTCAGAAATGATACACTGGGTTAGTGAAAGAGCTACTCCCACTACTAGCAGTTGCAAGTTTGTGGTGCCAATTATAACGAAAGACGAACATGAATAAAAAAGCCCATTTTGAATTGCAGGTCATAGTTCAGACGTGGCTAAAAGTGCCTTTCCCAGCAAACTTTCTCTCCTCTTCACAAGATCAAGGCAGATCATTTATCTGATATATATGTGTGTGTGTGTGTATATGTATTCAGTAGATTTTCCTTTTGACATACACCAGAAGGTTTGAAAAGCACATGAGTTCCTTGAGCTCCTGAGGCAGTGTGGTGTGGCGGTGTTAGATGGTCGCACAGACTTCTGCAGAGGCAGAGAATCTGGAGTGAGGCGCCAAGCCTCGAGCTTTGGAGAGCTCTTTGTCACTGCCCAGCTCTGCCGGTGCTTTCGGTTCATGCCTTGTAATGACACCTGGCATCAATGCCTTTGGTCATCCACCAACCATTAATACCCATTTCTTTCCACGGGGAATGTCCCTCTAACTGCAACTCCCGAACTCCAGCATGCCAGCATGTTAGACTGACAGTGTCGACGCTGATAAGAGCACGGTCTTGATCAGGTCTCTGCTTGTCTCTGTTACCTGCTGGAAACAGTAAATACCCCAGTGTGAGAACAGCTCAGACTGGTGTGAGGAGGATGTTACAAGAGTGACAGGAGGTAATTGTAACCTGGAGTCCTCTGCTGGGGATGATACTTCAGTATGGTGGTTTGAGAACATGCTGAAATGCCTACAGAGAAGCCCAGACAAGTACATTTTCACTCTGAGCTTCAGAAAATAATATTTTTTTTTTTAATCAAGAGCTTGTTAAAGTTACCAGACTAAGGCCATGACAGTAAAGGCAGCACAGGCAGTGGTCTCTAGAAAAGAGGTGATAACTCCTCAGGCTTTTACCTTCTTCTTATTTTTCACTGAGATGTTCAACACACCAGTTATAAAGATGTTTATTAACTCTTAACATCGGTGCATTAGGAAGCAATTGAGACCCTTGGATTTATTGCGAGTAGGCACGTTACCCATCAAACTATACAATTACCCTTCAGCTGATGCTTGCACCACTGCTGCAGGTGCACCACTGCACCCTCACGGGGTTTTCCTTGGGCAGTGCCAGGCTGTGGCTTGAGGACAGATCCTGCAGAACGCTGCCATGGCTGAGGCGAGGATCTGAGTGTTTGATTTCTTCTTTGGCTTAATTTTCTATTTGGCTTAATTTTCTATTTCCGAAATGGTACATGGTTACCTGCAGTAGCATGAAGTTCTCTCAACAAGAAGAGTTTTCTGCAAACTACTTCTGCAGAGCTTAATGAATCCAATTTGCAGCCATTTTTTCATTAATGGAAGCCTGTAGAAATTAAGTAGAATGCAGGAAAGTACAGGCTTTTAACAGCCTGCTTTGTTTTGAAGTAAACCCTCAAATGAGTTGGCTTCACAGTTTGTATTCATGGCTTACAAAGTAATGTTTAATGAGAGTCAGGCAGTAATACTGGGGAGTATCTCAAATTTAAGTCTGTCTTCCTCTCTTTTGTATTCTTACGCGGCGAATGCCTGGATCTAGCGTTTAGGACCTTACATCTGAATGCAGGGTGAATTGAAAATATTTATTCTACTATGAAGACGATCTAGCAGCTGGATTTTAAAGAAACTGTGTCTGTAAACTCTCTTAAGTTGCTTTATTCTGCAGTTCATTGAAAATGAATCTCCTTTGTTCTTAATCTTTTTTCTTTCATTGCTGAGATACACCTTCCTTTTGTGTTCCTGTGCCTTGTTTCTGATGCCGGTGAAATAGCAAGTATCAGACTTCTATGTTCAAAAATTCCTTAGGGATTACATTCAGAACAACCAAGGCAGCCCGCCTGTGACTAGTAATCTCTGTGCTATAAGCCACATCCATGAACGAAATAAAAAAAAAAAACCTGGATAGCCAGCTGGAGACAAGGGAAGTGTTCTACTGTTGCATGGCTGAGGACAGTCAGTCTGACAGCCTTCGTTAGTCAATGCTTAGCTGATAATGAGGCTCAGCAAAGGGTCTGCATTCAATATAAACTCCTCTGTGTGTTTGAATGTTTCACCAGTCCACAATATAGTTTAAACTTTATGCTTCTAATTTTACTCAATGGAAACCAGATGAAATGAAAACAGGAATAGTCAAAAGAGAACACTGTGTTTGAAATATAGGCCTGTGAGCAAGGAAAAACCCTGAAGTTTTTCTAAACCCAGATGAGTCACTAACCCACTGTAAGACATGCCTAAATCACTTGAGTACTCTCCGTCTGTTATTAAGCTCAGCAGGAAAAAAGCTTAAGCCGTGATAAGACTGGCAGTGCAGCTGCATTATTTTCCTGGGTAAATTACGCATCGGCTGGAGGACACCATGATTTCAACGTCAAAATGGTGGAACTTGCCATGGCCCCTTTTCACGTAGGGGTTAGTCACTGTTCTGGTGGCTTTGCCTGGGTTATATTCCCCTCCATTTAACCATCAGCCACCACCAATTCAGCTGTATCTGTATAGAGTTTCCTCTTTGTGGTGGCTGTGTAGGAGGCTGAATTTTGGTTCTCATGAAAGTGAGAGAGTGAGCGGTAGCCAAGCATGGTGCGTGCAGGTGCAGCGCGAGCCATCCAGTCATACCTCGTCTTTGTGCCTCAGTTCAGACCTGAAACTGCCCCTGCTATTTGAGGTCTAACTGCACCCACCGCGGCTTCAGCGGTGCTGAGTTGTCTCATGTTTTGGGTATATCGACGTGCTTCCACAGAGGCGAATCTGTGATTATGACTCTTATTTGCATTCAGCCGGAGACAGACCTCTTTTTGAACCCAGGTCTTTAAAATGTCAGGATCAGGTATTAGTGCAGTTTAAACACAGTAGCAATTAATAAACAGAAATAAACCTCCTAATGAGTGGATTCTGGGAGCAGACATGCTTTAGCTCTTCTCTTCTTTGGCACAGGATTTCTTCCTTCCTAAGTTCTAGCTCTTCATAAAGACTTTATCTTGTAGAAGTGAAAAATAAATGCGCTTGGTAATAACTGAAAGCTCTACAAGCAAAGAGAGATGTCTCGAGGTATAAGGGGAGAGGGAGTCTCTGTAGGTCAGTACTATGTGAGTTTTCCCCTTACACGTAAGCTAAGTGCACCTTTTAAGTGACAAATTATATATCAGCTTTAAGTTCTTTGTTTACTTTTTGATACCGGGACATCTTTTTTTTTTTTTTTTTTTTTTTTTTTTTTTTTTTTTTTTGCAAAGCCATTTCCAGCACTGTTTCGGCCCAAACTCAACAATTCCGTGAGTATCTGAGAAAAACAGGAGAGAGACCCACTGTCTGAATCCCTGAGTTGTGCACAATCATTAGGCCTCTCTTCTCCCTTGGAGGTTTAGTTACATGATTTCTGGTAAGGTTGAACCCAAACTGGTGATGGTGGTAGTACTGGTGACTCACATACAGACACTTTCACACTAAAAAATGGAGCAAAGTCATTCACTTTGTTGAGTATGGGCCAGGAACAATGGACAAAACCTGTCCTAATTTACCCCGTAATGTTCTCAGTGAGGAGCTCCAGGGCACAAACGAAGCTAAAATTGGTCAGCCTGAGATACTGATAAGCAAAGCTACAGGGTGCTATTCTTTAGTCAAAACTTCTCCTTTGTCACATTAGCTGCTCTGTGGTCTAACAGATTTCACCTGCAACTTTGCAGTGATCTGAAATGAAAGACAGCTCTTCCTGCCGTAGCAGGAACAAAAAGGATTGCAAGGGAAGAGCAGGCAGGGGAAGAGACAGCTTTGTTTGATTTAAAACAAATAAAAAAAGAAGGCACTTGGCAGGAGTGAAAACTTTGAAAAAAATGGTTTGCAAAGGACTCAAGCTAGCTCATAATGAAAGCAAGTGGTGGAGCCCAGGCACTCATTTCAGAAAGAAGCTGGTCAGGATCTCAGTAACCCCAGCGGGAGTCTGTGGCAGCAGGAAGAAGCTCAACATCACTGGAGGATTGACTCCTGAACCAAATCTGCTCTGTTGTTCCTAAATGCAGAGTCCAAAATTATTACAGGGGTATATTTCTTTTTTCTTTTACATACTGGGGTCACCTCAGAGTTGCACAATGAAGAGGTGCAAGCTAAGGTCACAGGAGCAGCAAATGTCTTGAAGTCTTCTAGGTTTTTATCAGGCTGGGTGTTTTCTTAGGAATTGCGAAGTATTGTTCTGCTGGGGTTGTGCTGGAATCAGTCTCAGACTAGGACCAGAAATCCAGCTTCCAAAATGCTCCACAGCCAGTGCTTAATTCTCTGACAGGTCCACCAAGCACTGAAACCGCTATGTGTGGATGGGATTTGCTGGTGTAGTCTGTCCAAAGGATACAGTGAGCGCAATGTGGCCTTAGGAAAGTAAAAATAGTAATTTAACAGCAGCTCTCTATTCCCACTTGCTGCTTCCAGTGGTTTTAGAGTGCAGCTGAGAATCCATCCTTATAATTTAGCTGGTAAGACAACTCTCTGGCAGATACTTCCTGCGACAAAAAGGTGTCTCCCACGTAGGAGAAGGTTGTTTGCTCAGAGGAGTGCAGCCAGGGAGCGAAGCATGGAGAGGAGCAGCTGGGAGGAGCAATACCCTGCCTCGTTGCACCCAAAAGAGCTGTGAGGGTCTGGGCAAGGCTGCGGTGTGGGAAGGCTGCATGCCTCGGCGCTGTGGTACGAGAGCTGAGGGTGATTAACTGAGGGTGTACAGTAGGTTCAAGCACACAGAATAACATGGGTACTTAAGGGAAGCGTGTTGAGGTTAGATGCACTACATCTTCCTTTATGACCAGTCTAAGATGGTCAGTTGATAAAACCAACATGCATATTTACTTCTCCTTTCACTTTTTGTCTCTTGTTTACCATGTTTCCTCAAAACATCAGCAGATACCTCTCAAAAACCAGGATGGCATTCGTCAGCAACAGCTCATAAAAGATGAGAAAGAAGCTGCTAGCATTCTTTCCTGTCACTTGATTGTAAAACAAAGAACGTTCTTAATAACCTTCTGCTTTTAGAGTAGAAGTTGACTCCCATTGCTCCTCTAGTCGGGGAAGTGGTGGGAACAGTTGACTGAAGTCTCAGCAGATATGAAGAAGAAAGTATTTTGATAGGAGCTTTTGCTGCTTCTAAGGGTTTGTAATGGTCAGGATCTTAGAACACCTTGATTTTAGTGGCAAACACTTCGGGGAAAAAGAGCCCTAGTTACGAATTTGTCCCTGTCACTCACTGAGAGCGATGTGAGTGCCCAGTCTCGGGCTTTCACTGATGGGCTGCATCTTTACTCCTAAAGGCTCAGCACTGGAAAACGTCATTAAGTGTTGCCTGCCAATTCCAGTGTCCTTCCTAGAAATCACTGGTAAGTACCTCTGTGACTGCCAAAGCCCTTTGGGGTTTAGTGGTACCACACTAGCAAGAGAAATACCTCCCAGGTTCTTGAGTCACAAGCAGCAATGTCACGTTACATACGAAGCTAATCTACATGAGCCAAACACAGGTATAGGAAACACCTGCAACCCATTCAGACTAGGACATGTTGGTTCTAAAGAAGAGTCTAATTTCAAAAAAGTACTTCAGGAGAGAATCAGGAGAGAACCAGGGTGAACTTCTGGCTCCTCTGAGGTCTTAAACACTGACATGATTATGAAAGTTGTTTTCTTGTTTGTTAATATTTTTAGCTGGAGGTTCTTTCCTAACTTCAGAGACTTAAGCATATGTTAAATCTGCGTAATTGCCAAAAAGGCTTTCTGGGAAGGGAGATTAATTTAAAAATTGCCTCAAATTCATAGTTCAGGTTTCTGACCTTGCAGCATAGTCTGTGCTACTGAGTTGTCGTATTTGTGTGAAGATCAGTTCAGACGGAGCACACAGACTCTGCATGCGACTGTTGTCTATGTCCAGTAGTCTGTATCTAGAAGAAGTGGTATACTGAGAATTTTGATGTAGAATGATTTTCAGAAGTGTGGGGCCACAGATTAGGGAAGTTTTTGATTTGAAGAATGATTCTTAGTGATTCACCTGAGGGATTTCTCTTTATTAAACTAACAAGGAAAGAAAACATTGAGTGGCTCAGACTTTGAAGACCTCATCAAATTCCTCCTTCTGCTATGGAGAATTTGATTAGGTAAGGGAAGGAGTTTCACATGATCCCAAAAGCTTTTATGTTGTACTTGTTTCTTGTTAGTCCACTAAGTGGCCTTATTCTCCTCACACTTGATCTATGCCTGACCTACATGTCAGCAAACAGCAACTCCTCTCTGTAACCTTTGAAAAGAAATAACCAGCTCAGTTTTAATAAAGGTACAGCTGACTTGCAAAACATCCACATGTCTAAAGCCAGTTACTCGAAAAGAGATTTTTGGATCTTCTTAGAAGCCAAGCCAAATACAGGGGGATATGTCTTCCCAGTTAAAGGGTGACATTGTGTACTGCATAGAGTCCTGATAAAATTTCTATGACTGGCAAAGTTTCCCTGGAGCCCAGTGTCTGATTGGCAGCACCAAGGTACATTTGGACCATTTTGGAGGGGTGTGCGGACATCAGCATTTCTTGACGCCGTATGAACCATCTTAGCTCCTATGTTATGAACACATTGGTGTTGCGATTGCCCTGTCCTTAGGAGGACAGACATTTTAGTGTTCAGTTTTTACTGTAAACTGGGTGAATGATGGGGAAGACACTTTTGGCCAGTGAGAACATTGACAGGGTCACATGTAGCCTATAAAATTCCTGTGGCTCTTAGATCCAGCTGACAGGCATCCTTTAAACTTGAATATTGCTGTATAACCTTCCCAAGGACCTCCAGAGCTGAAATATTTGACAAGAAAACTGAAGCTCAACACCAAGGTCTTCCCTGCTCATGAATTTTTCATGTCTTTGTTCATAAAATGCTAGGCAGTAAAACCCTCTCGTTATCTCTGCTGTAAGGCACAGTAATTAACATTCACACTGGAAAAAAAAAACCAAAACTAAACAAAAAGAACTGTCTTGTTTCTGTTGAAGCTTAATTGCTTTGTTGATTTTATCTTTTGGGTTTGTGTGTGTTAGTGAATTGCCCCCACTCATGCTCTCTTCTTTCTCTTCCTTCTTCCTCCTCACCCTTGCTATTACAGACCTCAGCATCAGTCTTGTGGAAGTCATCAAAACGTAGACCATTGGCTATGGCCAGCTCAGGAATCAGCCTTAAATCCTGTGTCTTCCCGTGAACAGGAGCATAGCTGGCGTTATTAATGCTGTCCCTTGCATTTAGGTGCTGATAAGCTATTTTGTCGTGATCAGTTTATAAAAGTGATGGTATCTTACATTTGGCAACCAAGGCTGAAACAATCCTGTGCAGCGATGACTCCATCCTGCTGTGTTCTTCCATCCTGGGTCTGTATCAAATTGAGACCCTGAGTCACAGTTCTGTGAGAATCTTCATATTTCATGTTACAGTCAGCACAAATCTTGTATCAGAGGAGGGTAGAATAGATTGATACACACTGGCACGTATCCAGACATGCCTAGATCTCACACTGGTATCCCAATAAAATATTGCCAGCCTGAAAATCTGTCTTGGGGAATTGTCTAAAGTTTATCTAAAAGCCCTTAAAATATGCACGAGTATTCCCTGTCCTTAAAGGGAATCGCCTTTATCCAATGCGAGCCTTGGCATGTTCCAGGTGTCACTTTTCTCAGGAGATGAGACCTGATAGTTCCCAGCACTGCACTTCCTAGTTCCTTCTCTGATCTGTGCTCATTAATAAATATTAGACAAAAGGCAGACGAGGTCCAGATTCCTCAGCCTTCTCGCAGTAGCTGAAATGAACTTTTCATCTTGTTAATTTTCCTCATAGCCTGTGACAGTGACTTGGAGTCACTGTTACAGGTTTTGGTAGAGGATTATGAAGATCAAACCCTCTGTGCAACTGCTGTCCACTTCTGCCAAGCCCACTGTCTCTTCATAACGAGCGAGAGAGGCAGCACAGTCTGAAACCAGATAGCAGACGAATGAGGTGCTTTGCATCACTTATTATTACACAGTTACTACGACTCCTGTGGAAGAGAGGGGCGTGCGGATCGGCACACAACAGTGGTAATGGCAAGATAACTGCGTAGCTTGACCTGGCTTTTTTGGTGCACAAAGCCATGTATTGTGCCTTCTAAAGAAACAGAGCGGCTTTAACACAGTCGTTGGTACCATAGCAGGAGTATAGGAACAGGTTAACCACTGTTCAGCACTCGGGCAAACTTTCCCAACCCCTAGTTATTAGCTGCTTTATCAATGAATATCTGAGCAATATTTTTTTTTTTAATAGAAAACCCTGAATCTAGTCCTTATTGCTGCTGAAAGGGAAATGAGTGTGCTGAGTATGCTGATTGCCTACATGGCAGTTGCTCCATCAATTCAGTGTAGGAAAACAATTATGGTTTGGAAAATTTGCAGTTCATTTGCATTAGGAGAAAAAAAATCTTTATTCAAAGGTAATTATTGCTTAAGAACTTGCTACAAAAATACCAATGGGTTTCTCTTTTAAAATATTGTTTAATATTCATAATATGTTACACCGATTAAAAGTACATATACCTACCTATCTGTCAAAGGTAGGACTCGTGAACAATAGATATTGTTCTACATGGGAAGTGCAAAAAGCTTTAGTGAGGATAAGGGTCATTATCATCATTAGTATTATCATTTTATTCCTCCTTAAACTCTGAAATAAATTGAACTAAGACTTTTCAACAGTTAAGAACCTGAGGGAGTTTAATTAACCCGTTAAAGAAAAATCCAGTACAGAGTTTAGGACAGATGAGGAAAAATTTAATGTATTTTGGTTGATAAGAGCACAATCCATGGAACAAAAGCTTCTGAACACAATTTTCTTAGCCTCCCCTAGATGTTGAAGAGCTTTAAGCCTTTAAAAATTGTCATTAATGTATGTCAACTCCCCCAGTTTCATTTTCTAGTGACTTTGAGCAGATGTAGTTCACATTTATAACCAGCATGTTCTTCACCATCTGAACATTCATGATTTTATGAAATAAGACCCTTGAGACATGATGTTTGATTCCCTCGGGGTGAGATGTACCCATGAAGTGACTCAGATGGAAAGCTTGTATCTGTTACACTGACTAAACTTTCTCTCTGTGGTGGCACCAAGACTGTCAAATCAGTGGGCGGCGTGGTTTGATTGGCAGTACTGCTCTGAAGGTCGTTTTGCTCAATATATTCAAAGTGAGACAGATGTGGTGGGGGTTTTTTTTTCAGTTCTTACTCTGATTAATTGCCTCATTCAATTTCAACTCTATTGCAGTTAAACATTAATTCAGTAGGACTTAATAATGTATTCATTTATGATCTTGCTTGTGCATTAATGACAATGATTTGCTGTTTTTTTAATTGTAGGGATCCATGCAATGCGTATTTTACATCCACTTACAGGAAAATGCTATACACTCTTGTTCTTTTATGTCAGATAAATTAAACACTCAAATAAGTGCTGAAGTACTTTATGAAATATTTCATTCTAAATATTTGCTGCAAAATATGTATTGCTGGAGACGCTGGCTTTAAAATCACTCAGGAAAGATTTGTATTTACCTAGGGATTACATCTCCTCGTGCATTACGTGAGTGGTAGTCCTAGACCTCTGCAAGAGCACACTACAGAGAAACATGCATCCTGCTTAACGAGGAAGTGCCCTTGTTTCATTTTAACACTAATTAGGAGGTTTGCTTTGGTTTGGCTTTCTGTCTCAGTTCTTTCCAGTAATTCAGGCGCTGGAGGATGAGTGGTTTCATGTGGTTTCCGCACCATGACAATATGCCTTCTAACCACTGGGCATCTCCAGCGGACCCCTCTTTCCTCGTCCCCCAAATACTGTTTTTTGAAGTCGGCTCACAAAGAATTTGCTAAGCTTGAAGCACAACTGCGTTGCATCTGTAGTGGCTTTAAGACTACATATTTTTTGTATTACTGGGACTTTCCTTGGTCACATTTTTATCCCATGAAATACACCACAGTACAAAACTGATTGTTGTTCTCCAGGCCTCCACCTCTATTTCTGCATCCGAACAGAGATTAAAAGTAAATATTCATGCAGGAGTATTTCATTGTTTTGTGCCTGTTGTTTTGGTACATTTCACCCTTACCTTATTCCAAACCGAAGGGTAAATAACCATTACATGCAGTCCCTGCTCCTGGAGACTCGGAAATCCAATCTTAGCTTAGAGTCGCGCGTCTTCTCTGTGTGGCACGGGGCACGGCTACCTGCTGGGGCTTTCGTCTGGGCTCAGACGTGGCTGGAGCTGCATGTGCTGGTTTGCCTGGTAATCCTTAGCTGGTTACCAGATTGTGCATTAACAGTTTTCCTGTGGTTGCATTAATACTACACGTGGTTCCTGCTAGCATAATTACTTAGCGTAGCTTGAAAGGTCTGATCACCTACCACTAAAAAGACACTTTAATGGGGATTACAGTTTTCCAACTCAAGCGTTCGGTAGCTTTAATTAAGCAGGAAAAGGCCAGATCAGTAGCCGAGTTGACGTCTCTCTGTTGGACGGCATTCTGTTTTGATCCCGAGCTCTGTATTGATCCCATACAAGTGATGTATCAGGATGTGTGATGCATTTTTGGCCAGAAATGATTTTACATAATCTGCTCTCTAATAAAAAGAAATTAGGATGCTGTGAGCCACATTTGGTTCATCTGTGGCAGGTTTCATTCTTTCCCCCCATCCTGAAGTCCAGCTTCAAAATTTCTGATACCACCTAGAGAGGAATTCCCTTTTTTCTCTTCTTCCACTCTCCTGTCTGAGGCAGCATCTTTTCCCCTTGCATGTGTCAAACTAAGTATTTTTTTCGTTCTCATTACTGCACGACGACTCTCGGGAAGATACTTGTTTATGTTTCACTGAGGTCATTAGATTTAAAAGTTTTGGTTCAGCAAATATTTACGGGTTCCTGAGCTGAGATATCTCTATGTCTCATGAGCCAACAGGAGTATTTTTGGTGATGGTAGACGGAGGTGTACCAGTGTTTTTCAAATAATTACCAGCTGTATCTTTCTGGCTTAAATATCTTCACTGGGCATTGAATTCTCCATCTCTCTCTCTTTTATACATTAGTTTATACACTTGAAATTTAAAGCATTTCTTAGTGTCTCCTGGGTTCTTCAATCTTTGGGCAGTTAGTTTAAACTCGTGCACAGTTTTTTATTTACTGATCTGGATTGCATTGGGGCATCAACCAGCCTAATCCAGAAATTCTAATTAGCACTTCACAGCTTCAAAGCACTGTACCAACGTGAACTAACCATATATTCATCATGCTGAATTTTATGTTGGCTTATGTATTCTCTCTCATGTGCTGTGCATTACAACCTGTCATATTATCAGCCGTAGTATTTGAGAGACGAATCCAAGCTCTTCAGCTTTGTGTTCTTCAGAAGAAAGGCAATTGTCTAAGAATAGTTCCTAGTCCTTTTCATCATTGTCTTTAACATTGGGTACTATCATTAGTCATTTGAAAAAGTGCTATCCTTATTTCTATGGATTATCCAATGATGAGTGTCCTAATCTGTTTACTCTGATTTCTGCTCATTCTGGCTGTTGATTCACTGAGCTGTTTTCTGTCAGTGTGTGGGTTCTGGAGTTGCTAAATATCATGTAGTATTGGTTTCATTAAAAAAAAAAAATGATGTGTAGTGTTTGTGCCAAAATTGATTCTTCTTCTTCGCTAAGCCCATTTAATTAATTTGGAATCTCCCTCTCTCTCCTTGCTGTTTGTTTCTAAATAAAATAGTAAGAAGTTGTCAAGGTACCAATGGAGGGTTATTTAATGAGCACATTCGCACTACGCTGAGGCTGTCTTGACAAATGCAACCCTGTGGCTAGCGCGGTGGTTCTGATTCCCATCTTGTCGGGCGTGACTTAGCTACAGGACCTTCAAAAAGTAAAACCACAGTAGGTTTATTTTTAATAGCCACTCCTTGAGGGAAATAAGCAAATTTAATCGAGAGGAAAATTAGCAGGAGAGCACCTGATGAAGTGTCCTGCTCTCACACTGCGGGTAAAGATTGAGAACCCGGTCCTGTGGCTGTGAGTTCCAACATTTCCCACCACCTGCAGCTCATAGCAAACACTGTGTCCAAGCAATTTCCAAACCTCAGACAGATCTCACAGAGCAGCGTTAGACATCGTAGGTCGGCAGTGAGCAGTAGAACTTCTGAGGTGCCAGGGGTTTTGTAGATGCTTCAGGATCCTGCAGGTTTTCGGGTTACTGAGCACACTGACTGTGCTCAGAGGATTATTTCCGGTCTGATCCTCTGTTACTCTAGCATGATGTCATTTGCGTAGATATTACCATGCTAATTACACGTTAACTTTCCATCCTCACTGTGTTCTATACCTCCAGAGGAAAATATCTTATTCAGAACAAAAAAGATTTAGAGTTCATACACTTAGAAGAATGCATAAAACTTCGTCAGGAACTGAATATTCAAGTCATAAATCTTGCAAATAACCAGAGTAAAGCAATGTTGTGTTGTTGCTGTAGGAATTTTCTAGTCAGCCTTGGTTAGGATGGTGGTTCCCACTCAGACATTTCATTGGTTTTGTCATCTTTTTTTAGAATGAAAAGCTTCTGAGAACAGATTGTGCTGAAAACTTTCATGAACTAATTGGAGAAAGTACAAAAACTTGTGCGTGGACGAAAGTTACAAGTACTCTTAGACTTTAGGGCAAAATATACCTCTTGTTGGCATTTAGTGGCTTAGTACTGCTTTTCTTGACATTGTGCTAAATCAGATCAATGCAGTAAATGAGGAAATCCAGCACACTGCATTTATCGTGCACATCATTGTCTTAGAGGTCATCAGATAAGCAAATAAGAAAGTGATTTCTCATTTCTTACTTTCAATGCACAATTACTAGTAATGTTGAAGTATATTATGCATCATTACTTGTTCAGTGTCCTTTATTAAAGGAGAAGTGTGGAGGTTTAATGAAAGGCTTTTAGCTAACCAGAAAGTTGTAGAAATAGAAGGAACTCACTTCAAGAAATGTTTTAATGAAAAGTGAATATTATTACTCTTTTCCTTCATCAGTTCTTAGCAGTGTGATGAAAGATGTATCATTGCTAGCGTTCGAGAGTCGAGAAAATGGAGGCACAGCATCACACAACACATTGTTCCAAGTTAGGAAGTAAACTCAGTCCTTGCTAGCGTTCTTGTCTTCAAATCAGTTCACTGCTTTCAGAACCTCCAGCATATGAGCAGCAGAGACAAAGTGAATGTTACCATTGTAATAAAATTAGGAGGAACTATTTTATTAACTTCTGGTGCGGTACAGGAGCACCTTTATACCTTTGCTGGTGGAGGAACAGCCAGGATAAAGAAGCAAACGAATAGCAAAGGTGGCTTATGTGCAGAGCAATGTCTCTTGTTCTGCCTCACTAATGGTAGCTATGGCAACCTCAGGACATTATCTTATGCAGTGATTGCAAGCGTGAGCATCAAAGCAAGTAATTAGGGAGACAAATGGGAAGTCTTGATGGATTCTTCCATCAAGATCAAAGCTTTATATAAGTTTTTCATTAATTTTGGAACAAGCACTGAGATGATTTGTATGTTCTATTAAGCTATCAGTGAAAATTGGGACCAAAGCTAGACTGTTTTGTAATTTTTCAAGGAAGGGCCACTCAACCCAGTCAAAAACCTTTTTAATAACAGTGATAGTAAATCAGGAGCGCAATAGTTGAATCAGGCCATTGGAGTATTCAGCACACTCCTAGATGTTTTCAGCAGAAATACAAGTGTGCTGAACTTAGGTTGTCCTCACCATTACCGGGAACATTAGCTGTAACTTGAAAGTTTTAAGAATGCCATAATCCATAATGTGCTTCTAAGGATTCGTAGGATTAGGAGATTCCCTCTCAATATCTTCAAATCAAGAATGGAGGAGAGTTACTGGATGAAAGTTAATGACCTGTGCTATATAAATGCTCTGAACTGATGGTGTGTGGTCCCTTCCGACTTTATACTCTAACCTGTCTTTGTTAATGAAAGAGACTGGGCAGCGTCAACCCTGTGGCCAGCGTGAAGTCCTCAAGTAATAGGGGAGATGGTAAATTGTCTGAAGCAAGAACAAGTAATTGTAACGTAGATCTTTACGCAAACCTTTGGATGGGCGAGTTCTCTCTATATAGGGGGTTTAGAGTGAATTCATAAATATCCTATTTCATTTTTCCCCCAGCTGCAAGCACTTAAAACCCGTAGGCTGTATTTCCCCATTTCTAAGATTTGCTTTTCTGAAAGGTAACTTATCTAAATCGGGCAGGAGTTTTCCAAATCAGTGAAACTTCCACACTTAATTGAGTATAGAGCTTCATGTAGGATGTAGCAATAGTCCCTAGAGCAGCCATAAGTTCGTTTTGTTGGGATTTTGAGGCAGGCATTAATATCTGGGTTGGGCTTTCATTTTAGTTGATGAGGGAAAAGAGTATCTGCCTTTCTTTCCTTCTTGATAACACGAGCTTCTCTTTAGTAACTTCAAACACCCCAATTCTTCAGTTAAAGGCGAATTAAGTTTTCCTGTATTTCAAATTAGCTCTCTGAGGGTGGCATCAGCTCTGTTTCTTTTATGTTTAAGTCCCAGTTCTTTAATCTGTTTCTAATACATTCTGTTCAGCAATTTTGCATTTCTGTTTTAGTGGAAGCAATGCTGATTAATTCCTTCTTATGACATCTGTGGCTGCATCCTAGATTAAACCTGCTCTAATACAGAGCCTATCATTAAGTGTTAAATATTCTTGCAAGGCTACTTAAATTAGATTCAACATCAGTGGATCATTTAGTAAAGAGTCGTTAATTCTCCATCTTACGGCAAGGCCACATTCTGGTGATGCTTTTAATCACAAGATTATTGAGGTATGATTTGAAAGGGATATGCTGCCCATATTTTGCCTTTGGGCAAATTATGAAAGGTCAAGTTGCCAAGGAAACAAAACTAAGATAACATTACTAATTCCTGAGTCCAAGAGTTGTCTTTCCTGATCATATCATTTGCTCAACATACATGCTTAGAAAAGATACCAGCTAACACTGTCTGTGCTCTTTAGTTCAATGGGAAATGGCTTGGTAGTTCTTGCTCTTCTAGATAGTGTTTGTGGTGATGACAAGGCTCATCAGAATACTTTGTCTCTATACAACTCACAGACTGGTTGGTTTGACGGTCCATGGATGTGGTAAACATAATTCCCGATTTATAGAAGGGAGAAGAAGGAAGGGAAGGGTTAGGATTTACATATTCAAAGGTAGCCACAAACTTAAGATTTTACCCGTTTTAACAGTCTAATTTACAGCTCTTTAGAGAATCCTGACTTCATGAAGTGAAGAGCATTTGATAGCACAACTTCATTAAGGCATCTCAAGTTAAACACTCAGAATCACAGAGCCCGGAAATTTTTCTTCTGGTCACAAGTCAGGCCAGTGACAGAGCCAGAAGGAGCTCTCCAGTATGTGCTGCTATCCAGTGTTGTGCTTCCTCTTTCTCTGTTGTCTTCTTTTCTTCGTTTCCTGCTCCAGGTGGGAAGCAGTGGTGGAACATCAGCTCCAGTGCAGCAAAACTCGTGTGGTGTGGTAGCATCCTATGATGAGTTTCTCTCTTCTATCCACATACACGTGTGTGTCTTTGTGTCCAATTCCTTCCCCTACCTTTGGACAACTCATGAAAAAGGAATCATTTTATGCCCTGAAGTATCAGCGTCTGAGACTGTGGTAGATTCTGTCCTTAAATTTCCATCCTGAACTGTGCTGTGTCGTAGGGCACTGCATAATGAATACGACCCTGCCAATCAAGACACTCTGTTTTATATCACTTATTACTAAATTGAAAATGGTGTTTTACTACAGCAATAAAGGGCTGGTACAGCATGAGGTACATTTTTATACAACTCTATGAACTTTGTCATTGAAAACATTATAGCCTTGAATTTGAGAGCACAGTGGAAGGCAATATAATTTGATTACCTATATTAATCAAGTAGAGTACAACATATAAAACCAGTAATGCATAAGTCTGACTGGAGCCAGATAACCCTCTTGTGCATCTTAGAAAGATTTATTTTCAGTAATATAATTCATTTGATGTGAAAGTATCATAATTGCAGTTGCTAGGAAGTACTTCTTTCTTTCCTTTTTTAGGGAAAAACTATCATGCTTTCAAGAGCAGCTTGTTCTTTTTAAGCTTTGCTTACTGAAATTGAAAACAGAGATTTGTTTTAGTAATTGTGATTTTTTTTTTTGTTAGCCAGCTGAACTCACCAAGTGGTTTGTTTTGAATGCTATTTCTACTTCGTAAACAAAAGTGTTAGGTGTTAATTTAAAATAATTTTTTTTTTAAACATACATTGATTAGCATGAAACCCTGTCATTCTCGACCTGGCCAGAAGCTCTTGAGCTTTCAGTTAGCTGTGCAGGTACTGTGCATAAATGCTGAGGAGAACCTTCCCTCACTCTAGCTCCACAAAAAGGCCCTAAAGCATGTTTAAAGACACCTCGCTACTCTGGTTGGAGTATCACAGCTGATACAGCACAAATCACGAGTGAAGGAAGAACTGCTGGCTGTGCCACAGCTCCCGTTGGAGCAGTACGGCCCATCAGCTTTACAGGGCCAGAGCACACAAACTGAGAGGAGCTGAAACATAGCGGTCAAGGTGTTTTCCAGATTTTCAAACAGATTTCACATTTACCTTTGTTCATAATAACCTACTGGAAAATGAAAAGTTTCTATAATTCAAGGTACTCTTACCCTGTGTAAGAGTAAATACCCTGTAAAATACATGAGAGTTTGTTCCATCTAATTATTAGCAGCTTATCTTTGGGCTAATAGTAACAGCTATTGATTAAAGGCGATAGAGTTCATTCCCAAACAGACAGCATTTGTAGTCTTATCTCTTTATTGGTCCACAGTGCACTAAGTTGTTTTTCCATTCTTGATCTTCAGTCTTCTTTTTCTCTTATTTCCCCTCCTGTTGAGATATTTCCTCTCTCTTTCTTTCTCTAATCGCTCCAGTCCGGATTAGCTATGTAGGGGGCTGTCACTGCTGAGGGAAGACTTGGACGTGTTGGAGCTTGTATTCATAACTGACATCTATCCACACAACTGAGCATTTCCACATCAGTCCTGGGAGAAAAATACAAATGAAAAAAAAGGTCTGTAGTGACAACAAAAAGGATAAATGTCCTCCAGCCCGTTCAGAAAGTTTAGTTTGGCTGAGGATACTGGCATTCCCATCTTTCAACATGTACTCCCAGCCCCTGCCTGCATCAGGGAGGTCAGCACTGGTCAAACTACCTTTGCAGTCTAAAAGCAGAACAGTGAGGCAGGAGGCTTCATCTTGTAAATCATGACATTTACATCAATCACTGACATTTTGGGGGCTGACAAGAACAAATGAGTGTCTAGGGG
>NW_010431107.1:0-801 GCF_000710305.1 Buceros rhinoceros silvestris | reverse complement strand
TCGGAAGAGTGGAGCAGATGTTCTAAGGTAGTGGGGAGCCTTTACAATTTCACCTGAAATACCAAATAGATAATTTTTTTTATTGCTTAACATGTAAAAGTTTGTTATTTAGTGGTCCGGAGAAGTATTTTTCCAGGTAATGTCGTAGGCCTTGACGCTTTTGTATTTAGCTTTGTCAAGGCATCATTGTGTAAGATTGAGTAACCAACTATGTTATTTTCTTACCAAATGAGCTTGCTGTATTTCTTAGATTATACTGAAGACACCCAAATGTACGCCCTAGGCAATGCTTGTCCTTCACTTTCAAGACTTACCTACTTTAATATTTCTAAAATCTAAATGGAATGAAGGAGAAAAATACATTTTATTTGCGTTGTATTAATGTTAATGACTACACTTCTGAGTTGGCCGGGAGGTGTTTTTACTTTTCAGATTTTAAATCTTTTTTATTTCTAGCCTGGTGAATTTCTTTGTTCGAGGGTAGCTTGCCTGTGGCGAGTGGGGCATCCATCCCTCAAGGTTTATTTTAAAAGCAGTGGCTGAAATCTGCAGGCACATGCTCTGAGAGTTTCCTTGGAGGAATCTGTAGATGTCTCAGTTCTTGTGCTAAATCTTTTACCAGATTTGAATGTTAATGTTCAATAATGCAAGCTGTAATAGCAGCTATTGTAAGCTTTATAATTTTTAACCACAGCAACGTAAAACTTGCTATGAGTTAAATAGCAATGGAATTGAATGCTATTAATTATTATATTAATTATATATATGTATCGTAAATCTTGTCGCTGACAACAACGGGGA
>NW_010431106.1:83444-83846 GCF_000710305.1 Buceros rhinoceros silvestris | reverse complement strand
CTCCCAGCCCAGCCCAGCCCAGTCCCAGTGCAGGAGTTTGGGGCCAGCAGGCGAGGGAGATGTTCCTGCTAACCTTTCGGCTAAGCCTGAAGAAGAGGATGAGTCTAAAGCATCTTTAGCGGCTCAGCCCTGTCTGAACCCGTGCCATGGGCTGGCACTTGCAACCCATGTTAATACTCTGTCTGGGCTCTAATTTATGTTATATAGTTATAGATTTTATGTATGTATTATAAATATATTATGTATATTTCTATTTATATACTGATTATAGCTAGCTAGCTATCTCTTACTTGTGAGAGCCGAAAGCAAGCCTCTCTCCTGCGGGAAGTGGCTGCTTGAATTACAGACTTGGAAGAGCAGCCCTGCGCCCAGCCCAGCCCAGCCCAGCCCAGTCCCAGTGCA
>NW_010431106.1:82247-83246 GCF_000710305.1 Buceros rhinoceros silvestris | reverse complement strand
TTTCGGCTAAGCCTGAAGAAGAGGATGAGTCTAAAGCATCTTTAGCGGCTCAGCCACAGGGGCTCAGCCTCTGGGGCTCCGAGGACATCAGTGGAGACACCAGAAGAAAACATGCACTGGGGACATTGGTGGCAGGTAAAAGAGGTGAAAACCCCCGAGTCGAACCCCGTTGTCTCTCTGGGGCAAAGCTCGCCAAAGGCAGAGGAGCTTTCCTGGGGTCTGACACTGGCACTATGGGCACCTGGCTGTCCATGACTGAGTGCCCGGGGACGTGACCATGGCATGTCCCTGTGCTGCAGACCATGGGTCCCTGTCTCCTGCACACACCTTACCAAGGTGATGCGCAGCGCTGAGTGCCCAGTGCTTTCTGCAGGAGCAGCGCTTGGCACAGAGGCACCCACAAAACCGACTTCTGGCTGCTAAATTGGAGAGATATGGGTTTGATGGACAGACTGTTAGATGGATAAGAAATTGCCTGAATGGCTGTGTCAGAAGAGTTACAGTCAATGGCTCAACATCCAAGTGGAAACCAGTAACCAGGCTTGTCACAGAGGCACCCACAAAACCGACAGCAGCAGCTACCTGAAAACTGTGGAATTGTTGCAATTAAAGTTGCCCAGCACTCCGTCAGACCAAAATTAATCACAAGTTCGGGTGTCCGTCAGGAATATATCACCACACAACGAATTCCTGAACTCTAAGGCAGATGAGCCGCAATGTGCACACACTCACTCGTACAAGGGAAAATCTCCCACTCCAGGGTACCCCAACCAAGGGGTCACTCACCAAAGTGGGGGTGAGGGCTCCCTCCATCCCGGGAAGCATCCTCGGACGGCGTCCCGTTCCAAGGGGCGAGTCTCCCGACCGCACACCCTGCTGCTCCCAGGAGGACCGGCTCACCTCGGTTCTCCGCAGGGCCACGGAGGCACAGGCAGGGGCCGGCCACCACAGCCGAAACTCCGGGGCACCAAACACTAGCCCCCAGGGAGCGAGCTGATC
>NW_010431106.1:75284-82168 GCF_000710305.1 Buceros rhinoceros silvestris | reverse complement strand
TCTGGGGCACCAAATACTAGCCCCGAGGCAGCGAGCTGATCTTTACCAGGTGCTGGTGCAAGCGCTGCTCTGGGTCGGGGGGTTGCACCGGCCAGAGTGCTGCCGTGTGCGTGTCCTGGCCCTGGCTGCACGTGTGAGAGAAACACGGGAAGGGCTGCGCAGGGACACGGGAAGGCAGGAGAGCATCAATGCAGGACTGGAGAGGACAAGGAGGTGTCAAGGTAAGCGCAAGACCACAGCAATGGTGCAGAGCTAGAGGTCTTGTGCAAAAAGCCTCAGGATGAGACCTTCAGAGCCCAAACAGGTGCCCTGGGGTGTGCCACTCACCTGGAGCCTGAGTTCAGGCAAGATGATGGCACAGGGGCCTCCAAGATCCCCAGGGTCAGCCAGGGTGGCCATGGGCAGAGAGAGGTGTGCTGCTGTGGGGAGCGAGCCGCCTTCACCGCCGAGCCCCAGCCGGCTCCGGGCACGCTGCAGCTGCTGATTTGCCAGATTACCTCTGTCTCAGGCGGCTGTGGTGTACGTTATCGCTGGAAGGTTCACATTTTATCATTTAATCAAATAAAGTGCATTTGTGGATTACACAATCATTTGCAGGCCTTGATAATCTTTTTCTGCTTAGCTCTGCACTAGAACTGAGGAGGCAAACAAAGACATTTGTAGCTGTCGTTGGAGGTTCTGGCTTCATGCCAGGAGCTCTTACTCCTTGGGAAAACTGGTGCAATTTCTACTGAAGAACATCCTGGTGATCCTGAAATACTACTTAATTTTTGGCCAACCAAGAGGTTTTTGAGCTTTTGTTCCCCAGTAGAATAACAGAACAAATATTAAGGAGGAAAAAAACTGGAAAATCTTGTCTGCAAAGGGCTCAGAGTAAAGCAACGAGGTCCAGCAAGAGCGTATGGGGACAAGAGCATGTCCCAGATAGGTGCCAAGGTCACCTCTTCCCCACTCCGCACCCTGTTGTGGAATGCAAATGTCCTCTAGCAAAAAATTTCAACTCAAAGCAGGGGAGGAACCATTGCTGTTGCCCTCAGGGAAAGCAGGGATCCCCAGCAGCACTGAGTCCCTGAGGAAGTGAGTCTCTGAGGGAACAAGAAGTCTGCTCCACTGCTGGCACTGGCAGGAGGATGCTGCAGGCTGTAGCATGTGGACCCCTCCAACACAGGTAACGAGTACGTGCCACCACAGAAACACCGCCCAACTCTTCGGGGAAAGACCCGCACTCCTCTGCCTTGAAAAGAGGCGAAAAGTGATGAAAGCCCCACTACACGTTGGACCGAATACTTTTGGAAAGCGTCAGTTAAATAGGGTTTCTGTGCCCAGCACAGCACTCACCTGCACGATGCCCAGCTGCCACCAAGATGGTGTTTGCAGCCACAAGGTTTGGGGAGATTAGGGTCTTTTTCCCATTTCTCAGTTAAATCCTTCCAGAAACGTGAACAAGATTCAGTTCAAATGTGATATTCTTAAACATTTGAAAGGTTGGTAAAAGGAAACTTTTTTTTTGTAAGCTAGAATAAAAAGATCAAATCAATCTCTGTTTTAATGGCACTACCGCTGAAACAGTGGATGTTTAATACTTGCTGCTTATGTTCTTCTTGCTGGAGAGTAGGAAAACTGCAGGAGAAAACAGAAGAAACCATCCAGTTTACACATGCACTACTTGCAGAAGATGCATTTAGGACCCACAGTACACAACCAGCTCTGCCAGCCCAAACCCTCAGACGGTTGGCCCCAGGAAGGGAACACACTAAGGAAAGAATCAAAAAAGAAAAAAACCAGCTTAATTTGTGTGACTTTGGTCTACATGCTGAGCAGAGCCCCAGCCCCCCACCCTGGGGATGCACTCCCCAAACTCACCTCCTCCTGCTTGGGAATGTCCCTCCACATGGCCAGCCAGCATCACTGGGGAAGGTCACCGCCGTGAGGGAGGTGCCATGGTGGCTGGCTGCTGGCACAGGCTTCCTCTCACGGTGCTTTGCTTGAGGATCCTGCACACCCTGTAATGCAGTTTGGAGGTACCCGGAGTCATGGGGTGACACAGTGGCTTTGCAAAGCCTAAAGACAAGGACCAGGAGCTGGAAAAGAGGTTGCCCAGAGATGCAACTGCAGCATCATCCTACCAACGCAGACTTCTTCCCCCCTATCCCCAAGCTCTTGTGCCATCACCCTGTTACATCCCCATGGGAGGAAGGACCAGGATGGCCACGAGGCAGAAGTGAAGCTGCCCCATCCTCGGTCGGCTCCTTTAGACCCCAGCAATGTGCAGTGCAGCTGGGCGGGTTTTTACCAGTTCTTGCAGCATAGCAGATTCAGCTCCTCTGCATCTGATCAACAGCTCCGAGTGCTTTGAAAGGTGATGAGTGAAATCAGACAACTTAAGTCACCTGGGAAAGGGGCTGATGGAGAAGCCCCCTCCCACTCCGCACTCAGCAGCCACCCAAATCCACATGCAAACACCAGGAGCAGCATCCACAGCTGCTCTGGGGGTGTAAACGGCCACAGCTCACGGTTCCCATGCCCATACATGCACCCAGCAGCCCTGGTGATGCTGGCTCACCCCAATGCTGTTTTGCATTGTGCCACAGATTTGGCCTGTTCCCAAAGCCACCCGCTCCTCCCACCTCCATCGCCCCCAAAAACACAGGCAACACACCAGCTTTAGCAAAAATGTTTAATCTCTCCTTGATGCGTGTGTTTATTTACAAGTACTAAATCTGAAGAACATTAAAATAGGAAATAGCAGGATATTTACACGATCAAAGGGCGTTCGACCAGCCACGCTGGCCTGTTGCTTCAAGTCTGAAACAATCACAGAAAGGTAATCAGGACTCCCGATTTTATTTTTCCCCCCCATTTAATTTTTTAAAACTATTAAAATTCTCTGCCTTTTGCCGGGTCCGCGTTAGGTTTTCCCCTGCTTTCTTAAAGGACAGCTCATTGTGCGCTTTGGTTGGGAGCAGGTGAGCCCAGAGGGGGGTCCTGCCACCCGCCCCCCTGCTCCCCGTCCCCCAGCTGGGTTCAGCCCTGGGGGTGGCAGAGGGCTCCTTCTGGAGGGGAACACCGCAGCCAGGCACAGGGGACACTTCCAGGCTGGACTGCACCTTTTTTCTAACCCCAAACTGAAAAGGCAAGGTGAGCAGAGGGGTCAGGGAGGGACCCACTCGCTGCAGCGGTCAGGAATCAGCCCGTGGGTCCCACTGCCTGTGACAGCGGGGGGGCAAAGCAGGAGCTCCCTGAAACGCAGGCTCAGGGTGGGGAATGTTTCTCCATCTCACCCCATTTTGGGGCTCGGGTGATACCACCAGTAAGAGGAGGGAGTCCTGCGAATGCTTCCCAGCATCTCCCTGCCTTTCCCCTTCCTAGGCAGGGGTAGACAGGGACGGCCATTCTGGCTCTGCCCCCCACCAGGCTGGGGAAGGGAGGAAGGACAGGCTGCCTGGCACGATTAAGGACGCTGGGCATCACGCGAAAGGCAAAGGTAGCACCAAGAAGCGCCAGAGGCTGCGGGCAGCACTGCAATGCCCACCTTGCCAACCGCCACCCTCCCCCATTAGAGGCAGCGAGGGGAACCTGGAGGGGTGAGGAGGTGCTGGGGAGATCCTTTGGTGGAGCAAACTGCAGACATCCCAAAGCTCCCCAGGAGAAAGCCAATGGGAACCCATCCCCGGGACCACACCAGAGGCTCTCAGCATTGACGTGGGGCAGGAAGTCCTGGGCCACGGCACACGGGACTGGGCGAATGGAGCACAGAGAGCACAGCCACGCCAGGGCACTGCCAGCCTGCCTGACACCCCTAGAGACCTCCCTGCTGCCCAAATCCAACTCAGGCCCACCATGGGCAAAAAACTCACCTGTCCCTCCAGCCCGGCCAAGGGAGCACCCAGAGCATCACTGCTGGGAAAGCAGCAGGCTAATAAACCCTCTGCTCTTAACAGTGCTTCCAGCCCTTGATCGCCAGCAAGGAAATTTCCAGGAAGATGCTCTTAGAACAAACCTCCATCCTCTCCAGCTGACCACAGGGAAGGTCCCACCATCCCCTCCAAATCACCACAAAAGCTACACACTCGGCTCCCTCAGTGGCAGCCCAAGCTCCCCAAGACACTCTTACCACTGCAGCAGGCAGGACCCACAGCACCCTCAGATACAGACTTACTTCAGAGCAACTGCTCCCCTTCCACTGGATCACAACGACCACCAACGCACGGCCACCATCCTCCGGGTGACTTCCAGCACCTCCACCGACACCACCCAGCCAGCAGAGGGGCAAAGCAGCAGCTTTGGGCCAACCTTGCACCAAAGGGAGCCATGGGCACCCGTCCACCCCACTGCAGCAGCAGCGAGTTCTGCAAAGGACGCCCTGAGGGAAGCCCCAGGGAGGATTTTGTCCCACCAGAGCACCCAGGGAGACGCTGGCAGCCAGCACTGCCCCAGCACGAGGCAGGTAGGCACACAGCTGTCCTTTAAGGCTCTCTGAGTACCACATCTGAGATGTGAACCTCTGAAGTCTTTCCTTTTGCTTTTTGTTTTGTTTTTTTTTTCTTTTTTTTACTTTTGGACAAGAAAGTGACAAATTAATTTCAAATAAAAAAAATAGATAACAGGTCTAAACAAACTTCTAATATTCAACACTTGCAGTTTTTTTGTTTTATGGATTTTTTTTTCTTCTGTTTCTTAAAAAGATCAACTCAGACTAAAATCTAGCAGTCATGCAACAGCCCACAGCTCTCAGAAATCCAGCGACAGCTCAGGGTTCGTAGGTTTGGGAAACAATTATTACTTCTTTTTCAAACATAGCTTTGCTGTTGTGGTTGGGTTTTTTTGTTGTTCCTTTTTTTTTTTATATATACTCAGCATCTTCTCCTTTCCCTCCTTATTAAAACAAAACCAAACCAAACAAAATTGCAACATAATGAGAGATGTGCAGGCTTCAAACGATTGTTCTGCATGGTGAGAAAGGCTTGGAAATTTCTTCCAGACCATTTGGTATCAGGGTTTTTTTGCTTTTTGTTTTTTTTTTTGTAGTTGTTTGTTTTGTTTTAACTGGCTGTGTAAATTCATTTTGTATTTATATTGGTTTGAGTCTCCTTCAGTTAACTATACAGCACCCCACTGGGGCACGAGAATTAGATTGTAACCACATATATATATATACACACTTTTATTTTTTTTTTTAATTAAAAACTTCATTATTTCTCCCTCTCCCCCGCCTTAACTTGCAGTTTAAGGGAACGGACAGAAATCAGCTGGGCTTCCTTCCACTTGGATTTCGACAGCCACCCGCTCCTGGCAGAGTTTGGCCCCGTTTGCCATGGCCCAGGCAGCGACAGGAGCTCTTGGGACAGAAACAGAAAGGGGTTTTGCTCATTATTTTGGAAGTTTTTGGTCGCCTGCTGCCCTTTGGGGCAGCATCTGACCATTTTATCTCTGGAAAGCAAAAACCCAGGAGGATCTGACATTTAGAATAGGGCAGCCGAGGGAGAGACCTCAGGTTTCCAGCAAACCTCCTGGCAAGGCGGAGGTGGCAGAGGGAAGACAGGGTGATAGCAAGGAAAGGGGCATAGAGGAGGAAAAGACAGAGAAAGAAAGGTCAGTCTTGGGTAGAAAGTCCTGCACATGTCTGGGCTTCCCAGATGGAGAAGCACTGACAGCCCCCTGGCAGCCGAGCATCCCTCTGTGGGCTGGTCACCCAGTGGGGTTTGCCAGGGGGGATCCAGGTCAGGAGACACGGAGGAGCTGCCTCCCCTTTCCCCGGGAATCTGGTCCTTTCCCCTGCATCAGCACAAAAAGATGATGAGGGGGAAAAAAAGAAATAAAGGGGCTTCATTAAGGCTGCTCCAGCACCAGCAGATCTGCCAAAAAACCCCAGCCTGGCTCTCCATGAACCCTCCCGACAGCCCCCAAGCCCCCACAGCCACCATCCACCATGCATCGTCCAGGGAGAGGCAGGGGTGGGCAACTGCCCCTTCCTCCCCGTGGCCACCAGACCAGGAAAACAAAGGCGAGTGCAACAAAACACTGACCATTCCTCAGCGATCCCCCAGGAAAAGAAAAACCGACCTTGGGGTCTCCTTTGCTTTCTGACTGTGACCTCCAGAACCATTCCAGCAGCATTTAAATAACAGAAACTATTCAGCTAACAAAACTCCCACTGCTTTTTTTTCTTTTTTTTTTTTTCTGCACTAAACAACATTCAAATAAAACATGGCACAGGACATATTTCAGAAATACCAAAGCTCATGGATTTCTCCCTTTCCTGCCCAACCCTACTGCCCTCACCCCCAATCTCACCAGCACCAGTCCTTTAGCTTATTTTTTAAAACCATTTTTGTTAGTTCGTTGCAAAAATTTAGAATTTTTTTCCCTTCCCATTTTTTGTTATTATTTTTTTTGCTTTAAATTAAAAAATTTGTTTTGTCTTGTGTAAATTGTGCAAATATAGCAGTTAACACTAGTGGCAGAAGGCCAGAGAGAGAGAAGGGGGAAGAGACAGAAAAAGAGAGAGGAAGAGGAGGAGAGGGGGCAGACAGCTGGGGCGAAGGAGGGGAGAGCAAGTCAAGTACAGTAAAAATAGGGGCCCGCCCACCCACCCTCCCTCCACCAAAGTAACAACAACATCCAAACACCGTCCTAGAAAGCCCCGTGGTCCCGACCCTCCTTCCCTGTGGGCTCAGGGGCTCTGCCTGAGCAAGGGATGCCCAGCGGGTCCATGGGCAGGTGATCCCCTCCTCCTCCGCCTGGCATCGCCACTCTGCAAGGGCCCTGCTGCATCCCGGTTGCACTGGGGGGTTGTGTGTGTGTCGGGGGGGTTTATTGATGCTGCTGCTGTTGTCGGGATTTGGGGTTTTATCCGCTGAAGCACGAGGTTTCCTTGTTCGTTC
>NW_010431106.1:74804-75092 GCF_000710305.1 Buceros rhinoceros silvestris | reverse complement strand
GATTCGGCCGGCCCCATCCCCAAAGTCGTCTTCTGCCCACAGCTACCGCTGGCCGGTCCTCCCTCCTGCCGCCTCCGCTGCCCAGGATGCTGGCACCGCATCGCCACGTTCTCAGCTGCTTAAGGCCATCGTGTCGATCACCTGCTCCAGCTTACTCCTCAGCCGCTGCCTCCGGGCCTGCTCGTCCTTCTCCAATGCAGCTAAAATCTGGGGGAGCAAGGGAAGAAGAGGCAGTGAGGACGTGTCCTCCTACTCAAAGCAGCTCCTTGCAGCTCCATGGCTGCACTG
>NW_010431106.1:70981-74646 GCF_000710305.1 Buceros rhinoceros silvestris | reverse complement strand
AGGGCATGAGGATGCGGCCCCATGGGAAGCAGTGTGTGTTCATTCCTGTCCCTAATGGGGCCAGGAAAGGGCCAAAGGAGGTGTGAGGTGGAGGTCACTACTCTGAGTGTTGCCACCCCACAGAGAGATCCTCCCAGAACTCCCAAGGGTCTGCAGTAACACCAAGGACCCGCTTGATACTAACAAGAAGCCAACTTGTACATCGGCAAACAAAGAAAGCAAACATCCATCTTCAAATGGAGGGTGAACCCCAAAACCAAAACAACACCTTCCCACCACGTCTGTGACTCCAAAAAACCTATAATGTCCTAGAGAGGCAGAGGCTGCATTTCAGAGACCGCAGTCCAGACACAACTGTTCCACGAGCACAAAACCACCACATCTACAAGGCTTCAGCTGCCGCTGAGGTGGCAAAACCCTGCTCATCTCACCCCAAGGTGGACAACTCGGGGACACCGAGGTGATGGAGGAGGACACCAGATGGATGCACCGCAAAACCTGCCTCACTGGGCGACCTTAGTCCTGTGCAAGAGGTGCACCCACAGACATTCAAGGATGACTTTCCTCCCTTGAAGTCCCCTTTCCCTAAACAACGTCCTGGCCATGATGAGATCTCAAGGTGGAGGGGTGGTCCCTGCCCTGGGCTGGATGCAGCCAGTGGAAGAGTGGAGGACAAGGCTCGGAGTGGGGAGAAGAGAGTGATGAAGTGTTAAACGAAGGGACAGTTGCCCTCCCAGCAGCCAGGAGTCTCGTCTCACTAACAGCATGCCAGCAGAGCAGAAAAACATTTGATTTAACAAAAACAAACCTGACAGAAATCTCATCTCCTCAGGTGAGCTAGTTGAGAGAGCAAATTTTTTGCAATTAAATATCACGGCATCCGTCAAAGGGGACTTGATTAACCATTTCATTGGCTGCATAATTGGAAACAAACTGTTGTATAATTAATAGACTTACTAGGAGGCAGGCAAAGTCCATCAGGAGCCCTACAGGTGACTCCTTAATGGGGAATCAGCTCCCTTTGATTAAGAGCTGCTGCAGCCCGGCGGGCTGTGAAGCGGCGGCGTGTGGGCTGTGCGGTGCAGCATCCCCCACGCTGCCCTGCAGCAGCCCCCAGCCAGCACCAGACTCTGACTCTTCGACAGACTTTCGGGGACAGGACCAGGCTGGTCCCTGACTGCTGGGGCCCCCCCCCGCCCCTGCCGCCCCCCCCAGCCAGCACCAGACTCTGACTCTTCGACAGACTTTCGGGGACAGGACCAGGCTGGTCCCTGACTGCTGGGGTAGTGAGAGATGCTCCGTGGAGAATCTCTCCCCAAAGGAAAGAGGAAAGCTGCGTCTCAGCATCAGCTCCCGAGGAAGGGAAAATTTGCCCGCGAGAGCTGGGCACATCTGATTTACCTCCCCTGGCAGCAACAACTCCGGGCTGCAGCTGGACCCACGAGAGCTCATAGATTCTGCCATAAACCTGCTACCAGGGACACTCTCCCGCCATCCATCTCTGCAGCCACTGTCGGCTGTCATGCCACATATGGAATAAAATAACTATAACACTCACGCCAAAATCAAAACCCCACGTGCCTGAAAGGCGGCTGAGCTGGAGCCAAATGAGACTGGTGTGAGAAGTGAAAGAGGAGCCTGTTCCCGCCGCCTCTCCCGCTAAGACTGCTGTGTATCCCGGGCAGCTGAGGTGTCGAAAGATCCACAACCTGCCCCTGCATGTAGTCACTCTTTTATCTCAGCCTCACAGAAATAGCACAGGCAAATGAAACCTGTGCTGAGCCTAGAGACCCAGGTTTGTCACCTGCTGTAAGGAGCCAGGACCACTGATTACTAAGATGCAAGTACCCAAACGAAAATTAATTATGATTTTCATCCACAGCCAATGACAGCACATTATTGCACTGAACAACAGGAAAAATTATTCTCTCCCATTTTGCATCAAAGAGGGTGCAATCGGGCTGCATATAATTGTGCTTAATGAATGAAAACAAACAAAGGGAACAGCTGCGATTTATTAATCCCATTACAAATAATAAAAGTTCCCGAGAGCTGCAAACACACTTGTGATGATCAGAGAATGGGCAACAGCAAGACACTTAACAGATGTCAGGCTGCCGTTACTGGTGAGCAGAGAACATATACTCCTAAAGAGCAGCTCATTAATGCCACAAGGTCCCCGCTTTGCTCTTGCCCAGAGCTTGGAGGACTTATCTAAGGCTTGGGGGACTTTTAGCCCGCAGGAAGCAACCACGTGACGACGGCTGAGGGATGATGGCTGCCCCGTGGCAGATCTAGATCCTCCAGACTGTTTCCCTTCCACTCTCATGGTAGCCAGAGAGCTGTTGTACCAACTGTAAAACCCCCAAAACCCTTCAGAGCCAACTCATCACAAAGAGCTGTGGTGGATGTGTCATCCCACGTCATCTGGGGAGTGGCACAGAGGTCCCACCAGCATGGTCATCAGTACAGGGCCACCAGCTTCACAATGACCACCATGTGACACCTTCCCAAGCAACAGGGTTTCCTCCCACTGCTGTAGGCAAGCCAGGCCCTTCTCCTCCGCACTCCTGCAAAGCGTCTATGTCCACAAGGATTCTGGCCACCACGGTCCCAACGCTGACCTTAGATCCTGGGGCCAGGTCTGCTGCGACCTGCTCCTGGACTCTTTTAAATTCACACCTCAAAGAAGTGCCGGGAAATGCCTCTTGGGATTGCTGCAGGGTACGACAGGGACTCCGCTTCCCCTCATAGCTCTCTCTGAGCGAGGAGATCTTCTGGCACTTAAATAAGCCACTGTTCAAACACAATCGTCAATCCCCTTTATTGGGACAGTAAAACCTATACTATCTTGCTATATGTATAGATCTATATTTTACTGTAGTTATGTATTTTATTACTTTAATAAAAAGATGCAGGGTATGGATTTGAGCAGAGCTTTATGAAATTAATTTGTATAAATTACAACAGAGGGTTTTTTAACCATTCTTACCGATCTTCACAAAGCAAGCACTGAAGAGACCACCGCGTCCTCTAGCATCCCCGGGAAATGGAGCCAGACACTTCCTGTATAATCACATGGCCAGCACTGCCATAGTGCTGGGTCAGTGGTGACTGATAGGGCAGGCACACTGAGATAAAGCCATGAACTCTGCAGCCCTGAGGAGCCCCATGTGCCAAATGTGTGGAAAAATAGGTGTTTCCCACATTACTCACTGAAGAAAATACGGGGAACAAAGCACTGCCTACATCACTGGCTCCATGCCTCCCAGACCTCTCCTTCCTCACCAGCCCAAGCACAGACATGGACTGCAGTTCCCTCCTGCATTTCACGGGGTGTTTTTCCACAGGAAAAGGTGGGGGACCGCAAAACACGGGCAAAGGGACATGGCTCAGAGCCCAGGCTTGACTCTGCATCATCACATCTTACCTCATCCTTGTACTTGGTGATGTAGGAGTAGATTTCGTGCAGCGCACTCATACTGTTGAACTGGCTAAGGTGTAACCGCGACTGCTCCGCCAGGTACGCGCTCATGTCCTGGTCACTGATCGCTGGCATTTTAGCTATATCTGCATAATACCTGCAAGGGAGAAAGCCAACACTGGGTCAGAAACAGGGACAGACAGGAGGGGATGGGTCTCTACCATGATGCTCACTCAGAACA
>NW_010431106.1:61803-70844 GCF_000710305.1 Buceros rhinoceros silvestris | reverse complement strand
GCGGTGACATACCACGATTGCCCATTTTAACGCCATTGCTCACCAAGAGGACTCTGAGCACTCTGTGCAGCAATCAGCATCACTAGGAACATGTTCCCCACGGAGCAATGCCGAGCCAGCCTAGCCCAGCTCACCACCACTGCTCTGAGGAATTTCCCACTCCTAAACCACACATTTTCCTCCTTCCCACCCCATTGGCTTGTTCTGCCACCAAACTGCATCCACCAGAATCCTCCATTCTTGCAGCAACACGTAAGGCTTTACCACCATTCTCCTCAAGTCACCATGTCACTAACGCCAACAATATCCCTTTCCATTCAATTAAATACGTGGCGCATGAACGCAAGCAGAGTTCACATCCAGCCCATGCAGTGATACACGTCCACATGGTTATGTCTTCCTCAGCAACAGGCGTTCAACACAGCCCACGGCTGCCGCTGGCCATGCTCAGAAGTTACCACTCACCAAAAAGCTACAAGACGCTTTCATTTCCAGTGAAAACTGAGGTTCTGCAGACACATCTGGGAACTCAAAGGATCCTGGGCAACAGAGGAAGCAGCTGATGTCTTAGGGCACGTCAGGGTCAAATGACTTGGTGCTTTCCTGCCTTTCTTGTGCTTCTCTGGTGGTTGCCATCAGCAGGATCCGACCCTACATTTCCTAGGACACCTTCAGATTTGCAGTCCTATCACATAGCTGCCTCACTGATACACTCAGCAAATACAGGGAAACCAGACACACAGCTTATATGGTCCAGAACTGCAGTGGAAAAACAGAATATCCAATAGGATATTCATCAAAAACCTAGGGAGATCAAAGCACAACATCCCATTGCAGCAGGAGGGTTACCCAGCAGACTGGCTGCTGAAGTCCTTTCAGAAACCAGGGTTGTGTCCACAGGCCTTCATTAAAAAAGAAACCCTACCCGTAGCAAATGAGCCCTGTTCCCACCAGAGTGCCAGTCTCTCCCAAGTTTGCTTTACTCCTCATGGCTCTTCCCTCGGTGGAGTTTCTGGTACGGTGATTAGCATCGTTAGCATCATCAGCTGAATGCTGAGATGGAACATGGCTGAAGCACTTGGATAGGAAGGAGCAGATGGCAGCAAGACCACTTGAGGAGATGAATATGAAGATCCACTCCATCCCACAGTGCGGAACTCAGCTACTGATAAAATACTTGGGCAGTTCTTACAAGAAAGCTCATTCACATCCAGAGAGATTTCCTGGATGCTGCCAAGAGAGCAGCAGTCTGCGGTGAGGACCTCTGACTAAACCAGGCATCAAGAGATCTGCTGTGCCGCTGGACAGACTATCCCCAGAGGGATATCTCCTAAACTTGACATTACTTCTACCTGTGCTGAGAAATATTAGGGACAACATGTCCGACCTTCTCAGTTCCAGACAGCTTTGATTAGCAAAGAAAATGTGGAGAGACCCTCCTGACCGCTCTTTAACCCTGTAGGTGAAGGCCCCTACGGGGAGGGACTGACTCATGGGAGATAAACGTACAAGGGAGACCTGCTGAAGAAGAAAGCTTTTGTGGCTGTCACGACAAGATGTCCAGGTAACATGCAGCAGTTTTACATTCTGGGTTTTATCATGACACCAACGATGGCAGGAAACCATCATTTTTCAATATAAGCGCGCACAGCTCATGTGGACCAAGATCCCAGCCACACCTACCATTTCCAGAGGACACCTACCACAGCCTCAACGCCAGCAGCAGTCCCCTTGGGTTTCCCCAGGCTCCCTCCTCCCCAAACCCTTCACCATGTTATTACTGCTTCAGACTGGCAGGGTGCCCTTTCTTCAGCTGGTGCCTGAACCGCGGCAGCAGACAGACCTGCTGTGGAGACTGACAGTCCCACTCAGCTGCCCTTGCATCGCTCCCATCCTGCTCTGCAAAGCTTTGTGATGATAACCGAGCCAAAAGCCAGAAATGCTGATTATGCCATAAATCCCCACAGCAGAGGAGCGTTGGAGATGCAGTCGCACTCTGCACGGGGCAGCTTTGTCCCCTGCTCAGCTGCCTCTGGGACCATACTGGTGGTAAGCGATGGCAGGAACATCTGTCACGGATGAGATCTTCCACCTCCTCCCCAGGGACACAGTATGTCTAGACCAATGTTTAACTCTGGAATGGTTCTATACCTTTTATTCTCTGTGCACAGAGCTAAATATTTTTGTCACAGGGATGGCAAGGTCAGAGAAATTCACCTTATGAAGTTTGTGATGGTCCTGAGGGATCCCACTCCAAAGCCACCTTCAGCCCCCCACAAAGAACTTTCTCCTATTCTAATGCAGCTCATCTCTCATCTCAGCCGTCGTATTTCAGGGGCACCTTTTCTTCTGATCCAAGCCCGGTCTTCCTTGAGGGAAGAAGCTTGTCTTTGTACCTGCCTGCAAAGCACCAGACATGCCAATGGTGCGACAAAAATAACTGTGTACAGGCCAGTATCCAAAGGATGGTTTAGGCTACAAAGGCACACACTCGCAAACTAGAAAATGCGATGCTTATTGTTGCCTGGACGTATTTCAGTTGGTTCATTCTGTATCCGACCTAAACGCTGAACAAGGGAAGGGTCCTCAGTTAAAAAAACCCCAGAGAGCATGATCTACAGCCCAGCACATCAGCACAAGGGGAAAGTTGCATCAGCAACATGAAATCTGCCATTTTTTAAGTGTGATCAAGTCCCACTTTGCAAGACAGCAACATTTCAACAGTAGCTCTGTTTGGAGGGCTTTGGAGGACACCTCCTAGGTTTCTCTCCCAAAAGAATACAGCTAAACATGACATTATGCCTCAGTGCATCAATCTGCAATCAGTAGCATTCAAACCCCGAACCTTTAACGCTGCATTAATTCAGTGGGACGGAAGTATGTCTTTTATCAGCTAACAGTGAAGGTGGAGGGTGTCAGGAGTCGGGGACAGGAGACTTGTTCCTCTCCCTGCTGCTTGACACAGCGAGAGCAGCCCAAGCACTGCCACAGTGCATGTGCTCTCATCAGGATCCCAGGCGAGATGGACTGATGGATGAGAGGTGGGAAATGGTAATTTTCAACCATTTCAGCAAAACCTGCATGTATTGTCATGGTACGAAAAAGGCACTTCTCTACTCCAAGGCTGACTTCTCACTGCTCTTTGAAACCAGTCGAGGGAGGTATTAGCAATTCCCTAGCACAGAGCAAGCTTTTACAACAGCGGTCGTCAGACAACCTTAAAGCGGACTTTGCTTTTAGTGCCTCTTAAGAAAGTCACGAACAGCTCTGTCACAGTCGTCGCAAACTCCTTCCAGGAGACAATCATGAGAAAGTATCATCTCCCAAACAAGAGGATCACCTTTTGCAAGTGTTAGTACAGATTCTCTTCAGACAGCCGCCAAGAGGAGCCCTCCCAGTGTCCCCACACCCACGTACGTCCACTCTAAGTCTTCCAGGTGAAGCAAGGAGCTGTTGCTAAGTCTACTTACCTTTCTACCCAGCTCTTGTAATTGGGGATGTCCTTGGCGTACAGTAGTTTGTTGGAAGGAGAGTCTTTTCCTAGCTTGTGCTCAGAAGTTGAGCAGGAGTCCATGAATGTCTGAGCCACCACAGATAGGCAGGCATCAGTAATACTGTTCTTGTGAATGTCGAAGACAAACTGGGGATTCTTAATCACATTCACCCAAAAACGTAGAGGTAGACTGAGGGATGAAGGAAACAGAAGTCAGCACCCGAACCAAGCCCTACAGGGCAGCTGGCACAGACATGCACCTCCAGTTGTGAAGAAGGAGCTCCCCATAACCCAGAACTGGGCACACTGCTTTTCCCAGAAGCCCAGGGGTGCAAACATCCTGAGGTAAACGGCCGTCCCCCTCCGCCTTTCCCACACGGCCAGAGGTCTCTGCGGAGAAATTCCTCAGCGCTGCCAACATCTCCAAAGGCAAACCAGGGCAGTGCCTATCTGCGCTTTCTCTGGGGATCCACGCATACCAAAGAGCCCTCGCTGAGCCCACAGGTCAAGCCTGGCATGGTCCCCTTCTCTTGCATCAACAAACCCTTCGAAGGCATCGTGTGGTATTTCACACATCTCTCATGTCGGAGGAGGGAGCTGACTGGACTCCTCAAGGGACTCATTAGCACATTTAACACCAGAGGAGAATTTAGGCAGCCGCAGATGCTGGAAATAAAGCTCTCAGCTCAAGAGGCAGCGGGTCTCCTTGCCAGCCACTGACTGCATGTTTGCAGGATAATGACACACATGCCACCCTCCGTGGCTCCATTTCCCTATCCTGCTGCCCCTCTCCTCTCCCAGGAGCATCTTGGGCCTCCCCGCATCAGAAAGCCTCTCCACTCCATCATCCCTCAGCACCAACACCCAGTGAATGCTTTTATCTTAGACAAAACACAAGTTGTTCCCCAGGACTTTCCTAATGAGGGTACCGGGTACATGTACATATTTAATTTGTGAAGGGAACGGCCTCGAGAAATTAGCTCCACACATCGAATTAGCACCCAGAGATAAGCACAGGCATTAGTATGCAGGAGCCTGCATGCCCAGCCCCTGCGGAGTGGGGTGGGTTTTTTTTCCCTTCCCTTTCACTCCTTCTTTTAATATAGAAAGCTGAGCTATAAATCAGTTCCAAGCACTTCCACGCTCTCACATCTCCATTTAAAAATGTTTCTTTTCCTGCCCTGCTAATTGCCAACAGTTACTGAACTACACAAAAGCAATTTGGCTGCCATTTAACAAATGCCAGACACGGGAATGTACGTACCCATCTCCAGTAACGGCAAGATCAGAGATGAAATCAGTGAGGCAGCAGAAAAGGAAAAATGCTGAGAGGGGGCTGTGTAGCAGGAGCCAACGCCTGCTCGACCCCTGGCCCTGGCATGGCACTTACAGAGGTCTCACCAGCTGCTCCGCCTCGCTTTTCAGAGAGCAATTAGCAGAACCATGGGCTGGCTATGCAGGCGAGTTTAGGGAGCACGGCTTTAACGCTGATTTTGTTAGGGCACGCTCGGCTGGACGATTGGAGGGAGCATGGAAACACCATTAGGACAGTCAAGATGAGAACTGGGGCTGGCATCTCTGAAGGAGCCCAGAGGATGGAGAAGCTTCAGCGGCGTTTGCCCACGGTGAGGTGGGAAGAGAGCTGCTGTGGTCAGCAGCCATCAGGGGGAGCGTGGTGCCTGGGCTTTGGGGATGGAAGGGCTGGGGCAGCATTGCATTCCTGGGATTTTTTTCTGCTGCAGGAAGGCATGCAAGGGATTTACCCACACCCAAAATACAAAGATATGGGCCTCTCTTGTCCTGGATCATTTCCAGGAACATATTTCTGCTCCCTAAAGGAGCGGCAGGAAGTATCACTAGCTGTGATATCATTAGCCCCCCACATCCCACTGCCCCTTTCCATTACCAGTTACTCTTCCAGGTGTGCCTGACATCGTAGTCATTGATCTGATGCTTATCAGCTTGTTCATCCAAGAAATCAAACATGTATTTAATGGCGAGGGGCAGTGCGCTCCCACGATGTGCTGTGCTGAAGATGGTCTCAAACAGGTCATCCACGAATTTCTGCAGGGTGCCCTGAGGAGGAGAAAGAGAGAAGGGCCATTCAGCAACACCCCGTGCCAGCAGCGGGATGAGCCTTTAACTAAAGGTCAGCCTTTAAACCAATTTCACTTCTACTCCTACCACCTGGAAGAGAAGCACAGTACAGTCTGTGTAACCCTACTGGTTCTTAGTGATTTATACTGGGAAACTGACACCACAGTGATGAAGTATCTCTTCCACTGCACGACCTGGCACACCAAATGCATACACATAAAAACACCATATCTAGAGCAAAAACCAAGTAAATCTGCATCACATCATGGTCTTTTTGGGAACATGATGATGGACATTGCTGAACGAGCCCTCATCGCACAAGGCGAGGAACCAAGTCACAGGGGAGATGGCTGAGCCCAGTCTCTGCAATCCTGAGCAAGTACCTTCAGCACAGCCCCCACGCCTCTCTAGGGACATCTCAGACACACAGCACCCACTTGGCACTAGAGAAGGTTTCGTACATGCTGAGGGAAGGGGAACATGCTGCGATGCCACATGCCCTGGTAAAAACCGTTCCCACATCACTGATTTTGCAGCTTTATCCCAAACACCAAAGAGGATGAGGCATCTGCCCCAAGGCATCTCTGCTTTGCAGCCCAGCAGCTGCTCAAGGATACAGGGAAGAGTAAAAACACCAAAGGGTGCAAAAAGCAAGTAGGAGATATCACTGAGGGTTTTGACATACACAAACATCACCTCCAGCTCACGAAAGAGATGAGCAGAGCAGTCTCTGCTTTGCAGCCCAGCAGCTGCTCAAGGATACAGGGAAGAGTAAAAACACCAAAGGGTGCAAAAAGCAAGTAGGAAAATCCACAGGAGATATCACTGAGGGTTTTGACATACACAAACATCACCTCCAGCTCACGAAAGAGATGAGGAGAGCAGCTCCTCCTGCACTGAAGCAGGCAGCTAATAAAAAAAGCAGCGCTTACCACTTTTAGACAAGCCACATCACTACCCTTCCCCACTAGATTTAAAAAGCCAGGCAGCAGATCTGCGTCTCTGGTTCATACCTTGGTGGCTAACAGGCGGGTCAGGTAGATTTCGGAGACCATCTTGCTGCCCCGGTCACCCTCCCGCTGGTCCATGTGGTCGTGATTTTTCACCAGGTGCCAGAGCTTGGTGCCACTCTCCAGGTCAGGGGTGATCATGGGGGTCCGTGAGCGCAGGCTGTCGGGGCTGCTGGCTGTCCGCAGCATGCTCTCTGCAAGCACCAAGGGACACTCGTAACCTGCTCATCTCCACCTTGACGCCAGTCCCATCATCTCCCTTCCTTCCGCATGCCACAGCCATGAAACGGGACCTTCGGGATGCAGCCTCTGCATTCACTGTGGATTGGGAGCTCTGCTGGGACCATCCTCAAAGCCTGCCAGGCTACGTTCAAGCCTGGCTGACACACAAGAACCAGGACCATTGTGGAGGGGTTTCTGCGGAGGTCTGTCCTGCTCCCAACACCCAGGTGACAGGATCACAGATGCCTCCTGTGTCAGTTTGAGGTGACCACACTACTCCCTTCCAAACCAAGGCTGAAGTACACTTTCCCAGCATGTTCACTGGAGTCTTCAACTCTGCTCATTTAAGTGCAAAGTGCCTCTGTGCCTATTTTTAAATTAGATTTCAGGGGAATAACAGGGAGGGAATCCCTTAGCAGCAATCCTCTGATACGTGTCTTTCTCCCCCATGTGTGACACGCTGTAAAAAGAGATGGCTCTGAGAGCATCTGCTGCTTCTCTAACACCAGAATAGGTGGTATTGTGCAGGAGAGCCAGAGGGTTGGAAGCCTTCTTCCCATGAGCCACAATCACCTGCCCTGCACCTTGGTCTGCAGGCCCAGCTAGCGCTGCCTCCCCTGCCAGCACAGCGGAGGATGCCCCTTGCGCACTCACCATATCTGCTGAGGGACTTGGTGAAGGTGGAGGAGTTGGAGATGTTGTATGCTGAGTTCTGCTTGGGCACCAGGGCTACCGAGGAGCCATCTGTCACCTGGGAGCAGAGATGGTGTGAGCAGGGTACGATACCAGAGGGAAACAGGAGGAACAGCCCCGCAGCAGGGAGAAGCCAGGCCGGGACAAACGAAGCTGCACTGCACCCCACCTCCAGCGAAGGAGACCTACATGTCTACCTCTGCAACAGCTCTGGGGAAGGGGTCAGAACATGAGCGCACCAGAAACCTTAGCACAAAAATGGCAAAGTAAGGTCAGACCAAGAAATAGCCTCTATGAGTCCTGGAGATGCCCCGTTTGCTGTTTCCTTCCACAGAAGGACCATAGACATGGGGCCCAGGCAGGAAAGTGACTGCAGACCTCCAGGCCATGCCCCTGCATGAGCAGGACAGTCTGGAGAGCTGAGTCCAGGCCCTGACCGAGCTGAGGAGGGAGGTGAGATGCTCAAGCTCAAAGCAGCTGGTGACTGCTCAGTGCTCTCCACCGCAGACAGCCTTACCTGGTAGTGGGCCAGGGTATTCAGCCTCTTCCAGTCATTGTCAATCTTTGTGGTGACGTCTTCATCCTGCAGTATGATCCGGGCCATCCTGCCCTGCCGCCACTCTGTCCCCATGAGGGAGAAGGGCTCGTGGTTAGTGGGGGGCTTGGAGCACAAAGCCAAGGTGAGGGTAGGAGCACGGTCTGGGCATCAACAAAAGAGCCCTCTCACTACCTTCTGAACCCCAGGACAGATGAATATTAATACGGTGTTGACAAAAAACTGTGTCTAAGTACTCAAGGAAAGACAGCATGAATTTGATCCTGGTGAACATTTCCTTTGCTCCTCTCCTCTTCATTTTCCTGTCCCTCCTTTAAGAACAGGTCCATTAACATTGTTCTCAACTATTGCTGGCTTCCTTGGACCTCAGCCCCCTCAAGCCTGCAATCCATCCAGAGTACAGCCAGAGCCAAGAAGGCTCCTCTCCCCACCCTCTCTCCTGGCAGGTCCCACACTCTCATGCCGGGGGTCCATGCACACAGTCAGGGCCACCAGCACAGCAGAAGTGGGCTGGACAAGCACAGGTGCTCTGGTCTTGCCAGGTCCTCTCTCTTACAGCAGATGCAGATTTTCCTGCTTTGAACATTTTTTTTGGCACTTCTGCTCTTAGTCACAGCTCTGATCCCCACAGGGAAGTTCTTGGTCTCTCTCTTACCCAGGTCCATGTCTCCAGCTTTGGGTCGCTGGGAATAGGGCACCCCCTTGTAGACAGCGTCCAGGAGCTTCTCTTTCACCTGTGTGATGGTGTCGCAGTTCAGCACCTTGACAGGGATCTCCGGGGCATTCTCATTCTCAGGGTTCACGCAGTTGAGGGTCTGCACACCACAGGGGAGCAGAAAGACTCAAGTGAGACGTTGTGATGCACTGGCTGCAAAGGCAGGTCCAAGGACATGGGGCTACAGCTATCTCCAGGCCAAGTCTTCTGACCTCACGGGCTGCTGTGGAGTTGCAGCCACATGGCCCATTCCTG
>NW_010431106.1:60955-61713 GCF_000710305.1 Buceros rhinoceros silvestris | reverse complement strand
CCTGCTCCCTCTTTCTCCCCATCTCTCCCCACCACCCTCAAATCTCGCAGCTATTCCCAGAAAGGCAGCACAATGTCAATGAAGGAATCCTGGGCCAGCAAACCATGTCCAACTTAACAAAAACTGTCCAGCCTGAGCAATGCCTAGGCATACTCCCCTCCCGCCACCATCCCGTTGGAGAATGAGGTGGTGAAGAAACTGCTGCAGCCAGGGGAAGGGCCTGACTTATTCAGCTGGACAGAAGAGATGGCTCACAGAGGAAGAGAAGTATCTCTCCATCTCCTGCAGTAATCTCAAGGCTCTAACTTTGATCCCCACCCAGTAGGAGCCACTGGCTGCTCCAGGTAGCATGAGCTCAAGCATCTCTGGTCTCAGATCTGTCAGGGCCATGCTGTTGCTGGGAGAGGCATGGAGGGGAATTCAGTTCACGTTTGGCTTTCTCAGTTCCATGGCAAGCAGACCTTGCCATGCAAAGGCCTTGTTTCTGACAGCAGCTGATATGGGCACCACAGGAATGCTGACGAGAAGAACAAGAGACAAATCGCTCTCTGCAAAGTACTCTGGGTGTCTCCAAAGAGCTGGGCCTAGCGGTCCTGGCAAGCACCAGTACCAGTGACGCTTTTGCTTGCACTAACCAGCATTTTGTAGTCAATCTGCTGCCGAATAAGCTTGTCTTCACTGAGGGAGTAGCGAGCCTCTCCTGTGATGGCATCAATGGGTCCCTTCTCCATCTGCTGCTTGATAGCACAGTAGAGCAT
>NW_010431106.1:53038-60788 GCF_000710305.1 Buceros rhinoceros silvestris | reverse complement strand
CCGCCCTGCCACTGAGTCAAGAGCCCTGCAGCATTGAGCCCTCTATGTGGCTTTATTAAGAGTCTCCAGCCATTGCTCAGGACTACAAGGAAGGGGGCACATGGTCAAATTTATCCCATGCAGGAACTTATTTTCTCCTTCCAAGCCCCCTGGAGGTTGTTCTCTTGTCTATCAACCCCTATACTCAGCTTCCCAGAGTTTCCAGACACTCGTCGGTGAATTCTGCTCATTCTATAGGACAAAAATTATTTAAAAAGGTTAAATCCAGAGCTAGTGAAGAGAAGGCTCCATCTGGGGACTCTGTGTATGGGATATAGCCTATCTTCCGAGCTGGCCCAGCCAAGAGAAGCACCTGAGGACTGGAAAGGGCACACTGCAGTGGGACAGCCTGGGGGCTCTTGCCCAGGTATCACAACGCAGTTCTGGCATCTGCCTGGAGCCCAGTCTCTCATGAGCGAAGGTCAAGGGAGGTTTCTCAGTATGATAGCTGGGCACAGCCAGCCAGATCCACTGGGAAGGAACTGCAAGAGAGAAACTCACTGACAATCCTACCCTGAGTCTCCAGCTGATGGCAGGACCAGGAAGCAGGTTTCCTGCACTTAAATATGGGTATCCTATGTGTCCCCACTGCCAAACCCCTACAGTCAGAGCCAGCTTTAGCCACCAGCCAGAGCCACACCAGTATCTCTCTCATAGGTGGGAGAGAAGGGAGAGGAAAACTGGAACAGACACTTCCCCCCAGATGAAGGATGCTGGAACTGCAGCAACCCAGAAACAGCAAAGGACCTGCTGAGGTGGGAGGCACCAACTAGCCTGAAGCCATCAGCTGGCATAAAGGGGCTGGAAGTAGACACCCCTTTATCACCAGAGGCCCAAACCTCTCCCCTGAGCTGCATCTCATGAGTCCTTCCAGATACAAACAACTAGCCCTAAGGTAGAAAAAAGGGTATGGTAGGAGCAGAAAGGATGGGGAGAAGTCCCAGCAGATTTTACCCCACCAGCCCTCACGCCTCCCTCCCGGCTGCCTCACAAATAAATTGTACTTTGGTGCAAAATACGGCTGCTCTCCCTGTCACCATATGCTGTTAGCATCTCGTTAGCATCTGTGGTAATTAAAGAGACAGCTGCTAACGAGCAGGAACAGGCATATATCATCCCCAGACCTTCTGACAACACGCCTGTCTTTGAAATTATGTTTCATTTGCAAACTTGGCTTCATTAAGTCAGCTCGGAAAAGTGAGAGACCCAAGGTGGGTGCTACACTCCACATTATCAGCTGCCCGGCAAGGTGGGACTGCCAGGCTGGCTGCAGGGTGGTGAGCCCCCAGGGGCTCCCACAGCACCCCACGCCCACCCTTCCAGCTGCAGTGGAAAGACTCAAGCTGCTTCTTCCAGTTGCTTGTAAAAACTCCTCATAAAACTTGCAAGTCTGCAGAAGCAGTGTGGATGGGAGGATAGCCTGGAGCGGGACTCCTGTTCACATCTGGCACTGCTGCTCCTACCTCAGCCCACAGAAATCCTCTCTCCAGCAAGACACGGCTGCTGCCTCCCCAGCTGCAGCTCTGTGCCCACCTCTGGGGATTCTCATCGAGAGAGGTGAGTTCAGCCCCTTCCTCACTGGCTGCCTCATTGCACTCCAGGCATCACCTCCCCTGCTCCTCGGATGCCGGCTGGGCTGGAGAGGAATAGATCTCCTTTTTGGATGCATAGATTAGAGCTAGCCCTATGGCCTTCCCGGAGCAACAGAGGCACCAGTGGTCCTAGTGATCCTCTAGCACCATGCAGGCTTTTGGGGGGTCCTGTGTGCCTAGGATCCCAGTCCCCTAATGTTAAATACCCTAATGTGAACCAAAACAGCCCCTCTGCCTTACCCCCTGACTTTGCACATCCTCCACGTTGCAGCTTGGCTTCCCCACCTGTTCTAAATACAAGTCCTACCCTTAAAACCTCACTCCCAGCCTCACCATCCCCACCAGCTCTGGAGGACCAGGGCCAAGATGCTGCCGTGGGTCACAACTCAATGAGCTACAACAGATGAGGATGGTTTAGAACTCATCACTAACAGAGACCAGCAACATGAAGAGGGACCACAGGAACCAGCACTGCACAGTTGCCCTGAGATGACGATCAGGTGAGAGAAAGGAGGAGACCGCTGAGATGGGACCAGGCAGCCCTGCAGCCTGAGGGATGGCAGCGAAACGAAGCCATGCCCAAGCTGCCAGCCCCGATGTAGTTTGCTCGCTGCTGGGTGCCTGAGTGAGGGGGGCTTTGAGGGGGCTCTCCATGCAAGATAAGCTGGAGGAGGGTGGCTGCAAACACCCCACACATCCACGCATCGGTACGTTGGGAGCAGGCTGAGGCAAGCCAGCTAAGACTCAAACTGTCTAACTGACGAGATCTAGCTCATCAGGCACCTAATACCGTGCATTTTTCAGCACTTGTCTTGATTTATCCCTCTCCCTTTTCCCCGGGTGTCTCATTAAGAGTCTGATAAATGCTACTGCAGGGTCCCTGTGAAAGCCACCAGCCCTTGCTGGCTTCCCACACCACTGGTCCTGGGCAGTGGGGGCTGTCCTGTTCCTGTCCTCGTCCCTCGCACATCACGGTTGCGCGATGCCAAGCGCCCAGCCCTGCTCCGGGCAGATTTGCTGAGAGCCAATCTGGCAGCTGGGCACACGTCCTCCTGCCTCATTTACATGCATGATTACCACAGTTAGGTGCAGTTTCCCTGCTGGCAAACTGTCTGCTGTGATACCTCTCCATCTACTCCACGCGTTTCTCCTGCTCTTGATGCCATCTGTGATCCTCACTGCCAGGAGACAGGCAGAAATAGCCCCATGGGTCTTCTCTGATGGAACCAACCCAAGAGAGGCCATGAGGGCATCCTCAAGTCTCTTCCAGTCTAACTCAAGTGACCTAAGCAATGGAATTTCAACCACTTTCCCAAGGATATGATCCTCTGCATACCAAATCTCACAGCCAGCGGGTTTATCCAGGCTCTCCACATATGTTCCTCCTGTAATGGTACATCTAGATGAGACTTCTCTCTCCTGCTGCTGCCACTCAGAGCCTGGAGGCATTTTTCCCCACCAAAGACATAGCATAGCCAAGGACTTCATTAAGAAAGCATTGCCGTTCCCATCCCCACATCTCTCTCTCCTGCTGCTTCTTATCCTCAGACCCGCCCTGCACTGGTGATGTGCCCGGCAGCCTTTTCGAAGGGGACAGTGCTTTACAAGGACAGACACAGGACAGTGGTGGCACACGAGCTGATCCAAAGCAGCTTCTGATCAACCTGAACACGCCCCCATCAGCTGCTCACATGGCCCAGCCCAGCCAGGGACAGGCCAAGGGCATCAAGTCACGCACAAGAACGCAGCATCCCCAAACACTGCTGTGGACATTCAAAGGCTGTGCACTCTGCTTTGCTTGGCCAAAGCATGACCATGTCCACTTCCAGGAGCCCTGAGGGAGTTTATCTAGCTACTCCTGCCTGTCCCAATGACCCTGCAGAGCCCAAAGAGCTGTCTGCTGGAGTCCTACCTGATCCCACCAAGCACTGCCACTGCAGGAGGTGGCCCTGCTGAGCAGAGCCCCAACACGGAGAGCTGTTGGGAGGTTTGACATCTTCCCACAAAGGGCACAGCTCTCCTCCTCTCCCACCGCTGGAAAGCAATCTCCAACGCACACTACAGCTAGATTTTTATAGATAGAGGCTATCCCTCAATGGAGCCAAAAAGCCAAGTGTATGTAAGCGATATTATAAATCACCTCTCGTTGATGATCACTTGAGTTCTGCACAGCCTCCTGCTCACTCTCAACTCTTGGCTGGAAATGCTTCTTTATCTCCATGAGGGATGTAATCCCACAAAAACGGCGGTGTGCCACCCAGCCTCACTGCACTGACACCAGGCAGGACCCCAAGAAACAGCTCTGCTGACTGACAAAAGAGTGGCAGGAGCGCAGGTATCGTTCACCCCACCAGAGTCATCCCAAAGCAGCAGCAGGACTGAGCCAGGGGTCCACGGGCTGGAGCTGCGGCTGTGTAACCTGCATGGCTGCTGGCGCAGCCTGGTAGAATAAATGTTCTCAATATGGGCTGGATGAATGAGTGGTAAAAACAGCCCTTACACTTTGCCATCCTCTTTTACTACCCTGATGAAATTGGGAAAAAAGCGAATTCAAGCTAACAGGCTCCGCCCCCTCATGCCAGCATGGTGGAGAGAGCTGTGTCCCTGTTGCCAACAGGCCCCATGGGGCATCCATCCCCAGCAGGGCACCTTTTGGAGGGGAAACAGCAGCAGAAGTGGAGATGCCTGGGTAAAACAGCTCCCCTATCACAGAGCCTCAGTGTCAAAGAGATGAAGGAAAAGCAGTGGCCTTAGATGAAAAATGCAGCACATCAAACCACAGCTCAAGCAGACAGAAATATACTCCGATCAGTCATGTCTACAGCACGACCTGCTCCCAGAGCTTCTTCCTCCTGAGTTACGCAAGCAGAAGCAAGGAGGGAACAATGAGGACCACGCTGAAGGGGTTCAGGACTCAGCTGAATTGTTTCAGATTTATCCCTTCCCTGGGTGCTGTTTTTAAGATCTGAAACCCACCTCACATTAAGCAATACCGGACTGGATTTCATTTCCCAATCTCAGCTATTTCCCCAAAAGGAGACCCCAAATCACTAATCACATCTCAGAAACCCAGGATGGCAACAGAGGCCTGGGAAGTGATCTCTCCTCTGGGAGGAGTGGCAGTACTCAGGGGCACGTCAGCCCAGGCTTTGGGTACCACGCTGCCCATCCCGGCAAGGCGAGAACCACCTTCCTGCCCATGCAGCTTGCCAGCCCTTTGCAAACTCACCTTCAGAAACTTATAGAGCAGAAACGTGAACCAATTCGTCAGCATCTTCTCAGCCACTGACTCCGTTCTGTAGGGAAGGCAGAGAGCAAAGCCATCAGCAGCGGTTATTAAAGGTCTCTGATCTCACCCATTGCCACCTCAGCCTTGGACTGTGGCTAAATTATTTTTGGCTTTAAAACATCACATCTGAAAGGCAGGAGCCTCAAAGCAAAGGGGCACAAGCAGACAGCAAGAGCTGTAGTGGAAAGCCTGCCCATAGGCAAGGCTGAGCCACAGCAGCCTCCCAGGAGGGAGAAGCAAATTGGTCTCCAGCGTATTGGGAGAACTGGAGAGAACCAAGCACCACCTTGTCCCATGGGGAGCCTTGCTCAGGGGATGACCAGCTTTCTGCTTCTCCCTGGTAGCTTCTGCTCTGGTGAAGTGTGTTCCTTCCATCGTGTCCCATTGGAACCAAGGAGCTCCCTCCACACAAGGATTGTATAAGACACCTAAGCCAGGTAAAATGCCACCAAACCTACTTCAACCTTCCCAGTTAAAGCACAAACTGAAGGTAAGAGCTGAAGTTGCAAGGCAAAGTCAGATCCTGACCCACATTCCCAGGACAGGAGCACCTCCTCCCACACCACCACATGCCTGATGTAGCTGGAAGTCCCCCTCATACACTGGGGCTGCTGCTGACTTCAGCTCCTGCGATGCACTCAGTACCACTATTGACCTGGCACAGGCCCACAGCTACTGGGTGACATGGGACTTGCCTGCAACCCCCAAAGTAGCCCTTGATGTCTACAGCCTCCAAGCTCAGGACCACAGCAGAGCAAGAGGACAATCACCGCCAATTCTGGAGGGATAAAGAGAGTTTTCCCCAGCAGCCTGTCAAGATCTGCTCAGAAGAAATGCTGGAGGACAACAGGTTCTTGGCACTCAGCAGTGAAGACAGGGAAGCTTTAGGAGGCCACTTCTCTCCATGCCCCTGCCCTTGCGCCTGGATCTGGGAGCCTTGCAGGCAGGGATGAAACGCCCTTCTGCAACACAGAGAGGGCACCAGTTCACTGGCACGTGGCATTGGTTAAAGACACCACTGGATTTAGGTCTGGAGACTTTGATCACAGTATATGTTTTGGTCAAACTTATCCCCCAGCCAAAAACAAGGGGATTAAAGGAGGAAGGAGTAAGAGCAGTGTTTGGAAGCTTAAGCTGTTTTCCACGTATCTTTGGAGCACCCTGCAAAGGCACTGTGCCAGGCTTGGGATTTAACCCTTCCCTGCCTGCATGGTGAAAATCCCAGGTGTGTCCATCTACTTGAAGTGGTGATGTAGGAGTTTGCAGTGAACAATGCTGGAAACAGCTGCATCAAAAGAAGTTTAAAAATGGAGGTGTGCCTCTCAGCTTTTGGAGATGCAGCTGAAGGAAGCAGCCAGAACTGCCTTGAGAAAACTTGTATAATTGCCCCTGGTTTCCTAAAGCACGGTTCAAATCCAGATGCCATCATGCTCCAAAGCATTATGGCAAGCAAGGTCCAGAGGAGTCACTTGTGTCTGTTCGGGACCATCACCGCCCAGCACGTGCACAAGAGGGAGAGCAGGATCCTGCAGAATGGGTGTGACACATGCTGGGTCTGAATAGGGCATGGGGACCTCAGGCTGGTGGTACTGTAGCCAGGACATGCTGCAGCAGCAGAAGAGAGTGACAGCCTGGCATGGAGGGAGCTGAAGGTGACACAGGACCAGGTGCAGCTCTACAAGGGTAGTGCCTGTCTCTGCCTGGTCTCTCGGCCGTAAGATTAAAATTCCCCTTAACAGGTCCATTATTTCTAAAGTGGTTTTTTCTTCCTGTAAAGTAAAAATGCCAGCCAGCCCCTCGACCCTTTCCGGTTAGGTTTCTTCAGCTTATCCACCCATTAATCATCAGATCAGCCACTTGTAAACACAGACGCTACTGAAAGCGCAAGCAATACTAATAACCTCAGGGACGTGGCTGCACTCCTGTTGGACCCAGTGGAACAGATACAAATGGGTTGACTCAAGAAACAAAACCCAGCAAGAACCCAAACCTCAGAAGCTCCAGGAGTCTCACTGCCCATGCCATGCACTGCCCAACACCACCACCCTGCCCAGCAGATGGGCCAGGAGCAGTTCCCGATGGCCAGATGGCTGGGGTAGGAAATCCACTTTCCTAGAGTTTATTCAAGCTTACTCAGGGTCATACAGTCGCTTCCAAAGCTTTCTCTCATGCTAACGGGGTTTAGCCCTTTTTGCCCTCCCTGGAATAGCACAGTCCTCCTTAAACCATTAGAGGATGGCAATATCTGAGCCTCCAGGGGAAGGAAGCCTTCCTGCACCTGCCTGGAAAGATTAATCCATCAAGGGGAAGAAAAAAGGGAGAAAGAAAGGGAAGTGGGGAGAAAGCCAAGGGAGGGGTGCACTGAAGCTATTCAGCAGATATCCTCCCCAGCCCCAGACCAGGTCCTTTGGTGACAAGCTTGTAACGCTCATCTGGAGTGCCACTACCCAGGCTTGGCGGATGTTTGTCTTTATCCACGATAGAGCCAGATTCCACAGCAACAGGGGGATTATCCAGTAACAAAATAAATAAATAACAGCTCTCCTCAGTTAGATCAATGTTAATCCGCTTGCTCTGGGCGGTAAGCACGCTCTCACACCCAGCAGCAGGGCTAATCAAAAGGACAGAGAAGCACAGCCCTCAGCACCGTTCGCTCTGTGCTGTGACTGCAGGAAGAACAAAGTCTCTTCATTAAACACCATTTGGGGAGGCACAAGCAAGGTACCAGCCAGGGGACCTCATCCCTGTCTAAGTCTCCTGCAGCTCCACCTTCGATGAGTCCTCGAGCTCTGTGGCTGGGGGATGAGGTCGTCCTGCGACACCGAGGGCT
>NW_010431106.1:49827-52991 GCF_000710305.1 Buceros rhinoceros silvestris | reverse complement strand
GAGCTCTGTGGCTGGGGAATGAGTTCCTGCTGCGCCAGCGCGGGCTGGGCTCTGCCCCTGTGCTGCTCCCACGGCTCAGCCACTTCAGCTGCTGGCCTCCATGCACTGCCTTTTATTTATATTTTATTGATTTACTTCATTCCGGAGTTTTGTTCCAATGGCAGCAGCTTCTTGATAACTCTGAGAGACTCCGGAGCTGGAGCTGCAGTTTAAATATTTCAGTGAAGTCTGGTGTCATGGAGAGACACTAAAAAGGGAAGAGCCTAGGGATGTGGTCAGGAAACAGCACTGGGGACAGGGGTCAACACCTCCAAGATTCACCCCTCTCCCAGACAGACACAGGTCTGCACCACACCCCCTCTCTGGCACATTGCTAATGAGGTGCTAATGAGAAATTAAGGGGGGCACCCTTGTAATGTGATCAACGAAGCAGACAGAGCAATGTGCCTAAAGAGCCCGGCCGAGGGAAGGTAGCAGGGATGTAACTGGAACAAGCTCACATCTGTGTCTTCTCCAGGCGTCTCCCCAGAGCCAGGCACACAAAATGCGACACACAAAGGCTTTGTCCAGTCTGGCCACGCCATGAACATTGGCTGATGTTTGAAAGATGCTCTGGTTTTCTTGAGCCTTTCTGGTAACATGCCAGCCCCGTGGTTCTCAGCTGTCCTTCCATCTCCACTAGAGGCTGGTGGCACCAGGCTGACGGAGGTGGGGATGGGGAGGCATGGCATGGTGTGTGAAGGGAGCAGACGGCACGGAGTGCCTTGAGCTGGACTGGTAGAGCTTATTAATTGTTTTTGTTCAGCACTTGGTATATCTTTCAATATTCATCAGCCCGTGATGAAGGAGACCTCAGAGCTATCGTTAAATATTGATGGGCCAGGCAGACTCACGGCAGAGCTTGGCAGGCTGCCGCCTGCTCACACTCCCCCTGGCCACGGCAAGACTCGCAGCTTGTGAAGATCAGCTTGGCTTTCCCAGGAAAACCCCCATGTGCCCAGCAAGGTGGGCAAGCCCCGAGGAGACAGCAGGAAATGAGGACTCCTGCCTGCTGCCAGCCCATGGAGACAGCCATGCAGCAAGGCAGCTGCCAGGCAAGACAAGAGCTGCCCCCCATGCTGAGACATATTGGGGACTGCCTGCTCTCCTGGAGAAGGTAAGGCAAGTGGGAACATCACTGCAGCGACACACAACAGTGCCTGACAGCAGTGTACACCCTTCCTGCACCAGCCCACGCAGCCAGCAACTGCTGAGCATCTTGCTCCCTCCTTTCCAGACAACATAAACCCACAGAGGCCAAATGAGAATGAGGATATCCCATGGGTGACTCCTGAGTTGCCTGGGTCCGGGTGGTCCCACATCCCTCTCACACAGACAGGCAAGGAAATGCTTGACCACAGATCCAGTGCCGACACTGTCACAGACAACACCAAACCCATCACTGATGGCATCCCTACAGGACATCCCCAAAGAGCCTAGGCACTGTCCCACAGCTCCAAGGTCACTCACCTCCGCAAGAGCAGCTTGGGATGGTTCTTACTCTCCAGGTTCTTCTCAATGAGGTCAGAGAGGAGCTGCTTCAGCACACCCGTGGCATACTCCATCTCGCCCTGTAGTGCCGTCATGATGAGCGAAGCCACATTGCCACGGTCCCGCATGGAGAAGCTCCGCTGAGCCTCCAGAGTACGGATGAAGGTCAGCAAGAAGTGCTTCTTGTTCAGGAGCTGCCCAAAAAGGGTCAAGGACTTCTCCACGTTCGCCTGGACCTGCAAGGATAGAGCAAAGCTGGGAGATGGGCACGAGTGGGGCGGGGGGAGCAATAAGAAGAAGGTGGCTGGGCTGCACAAGACCCTGGATTCACCCTCATCCCCCAAAAGGAAGGGATGAAGAAGGGTCAAAAAGCAGCTCTTTCTCCACACTACCAATCTTCCTCTTTGATGATCAGTCTCAGTTCCCTCCAGAAGTATTATCTAGTTTGTAATATCTCAGTATCGGGTTAACACAGTCTTAGGGCATCAATGTGTGTGTATACATGCACACACTTCCATACAAAGACTCTCTCCCACACATGTGCAGGCACATACATGAACTTCCCTCCCATACACAAACACTTTCTCTCCCAAATACACACACAAATTACAATTCTCAATTTCAGCTAACGAACAGCTCAATTCCCACCCAAGACACTGCAACACACACTTTGGGCATTGCACAGAAAGCAAATAAAGTCACAACTCTGACCTCTGCCAGCAGCAAACCCACCTGGTTTGGGGGGCTGGATTTCAGATAGGGAAGCAAATAGCAGAAACTTGGCTCTGCCCCACTCCAGACACAGCCTGAAATATTCCCTTTCCCCTTGAGATGTTTGAAGGTGTATTTCTGGCCATCCTTGGCCTCACAGGACCCAGCAGTGATTGGGCTGGGATGTTTTCATCTCCATGCTGCCATTGTCAGCCCAGCTCTGGTCAGCCCTGACCGCATTTCTTATCAGAAATGAATGTTTCTACAAGACGGTGTTTTCCCATTAGAAAAGATGGTTCCTCTAAACAAAAGCCTTGCTGTAGTAAAACAGCAATTTTAATTTTTTTTTTCTTTTCCCTCCTCTTGTCTTCCTGATTGGGAGAATAAGTGAAAAATTGCATTTCATGTCGATATTTGGAGACAAAACAACACTTTTCATTTCAAAACACCAACTCAAAAGGAAGTACAGGCTTTTGACACATCAAATCATTCCACTTCAATCAGAACTTTGGATCAACGCTCCTCAGTTCAGCCAAATTCCTCATGGTTCTAACTTCCCCCTCCAAAGTACTCTTTCGCACTGGACAAACCCCCCATTTCCCACTCAGTTCTTGCCAATTCCGCCATGCAAACCCCCAGATGCCACTGTCAGCCCCAACATCAAGGTGAGCGGAGACACCTGCCCCAGAGCATCCCAGAAGGGTGACAGGTGGGTGACAAACCTTCTCTGCCCCCATGCTCGGGGTTCCTCTCATGGACACCTCTCTAGCAAGCACATGGCTCAGCTTTCCTAACGCAGGTCAGAGGATAACGTCCTGCTAGGCACAGAAGAGCTTTACATTACGCTTTCCTGCTGTCCCTCCCTCCAGTCTATTCAGGAACCTCAGTGCAATGATGCTGGTGACTCAGGCAGATGCCTGAGG
>NW_010431106.1:45688-49731 GCF_000710305.1 Buceros rhinoceros silvestris | reverse complement strand
GGAAGATGCGTTAGGGTCAGCAGCATCAGCTGCTCCCTACGTGAACACAGAGACGCCAGTTCACTCCTCAGCACAGGAAGACCCAGGAGCAAACTGGAGCTCAGCGGCTGTGCTGGAGACCTATCAGACCCACCAGTACAAGTGGGGCTGAGGAAGACGTGCTGCATCCCCACTCCTGCGCAATGCTAGTGCTTTTGCAGCCAAGACCAGGCAAAGGAGACGATGGGATGAGAGGCTTTCTCCCTTCAGCAGAGCAGCAATATCTTGGTAAGATGGGAAATGGGTCCTGCCCAACAGTGGCCAACCCACTGGAGCCTTGGCAGGGAGCACAGAAGGACATGAAACCCCCATCACAAGCAGCACAGCAATGCCTGAGCCCCTCACATGTCTGTCCACCTCCCTGGGCCCCCAGGTTTAACCTGCTGATCATTAGCAGAAATAAATGAACAATATTGAATTAAATATTTAATCAGGCTTAAATTTGCTCAAAGCAACAAACCTCCCCCCAACAACCTAAAGAGAAAGAGAGCTGGTACCGACAGCCTGGTGCTCGCTGCGGATTAGCGTGTGCGTGAGCAAGTGCTGTTTCCTCCCGTCACTTGCAATAGCTAATGTTACACTCTGAGCAAAGAGACAAATAAAAGCAAACCTGATTAAATTATATGAAGCTTACACAACTGTAGTTGCTTTATTTAATCTCTTTGGGGGATCTTTTTTTCGCTCCTTTGCAACTTTAACCTCTTGTTTCCCAGGCCAGACTGAGCTGCTGTGCTTTCTCGGATGTTTTGAACTAGGAGCTGGAAATGGACGAATTCCCATCCAGCCTGACACAGCCAATGCAAAATTCCTCGTCCCATACCCTTTCTGCCCCTCTCTCTTTAGGGAAAATCCTTAAGAGCAAGAGCAGAGGTGAGAGAAGAGGCCAGGCGTTTGCACAGACAGGAAGGGCTGTGCCCCAGGGAGGGCTATGCTCACGCCTGCTGCGGCTCCGAGCATCCGGAAACCTGAGCTGCAAGGGGAAATCCATGGAAACAGGGTCCCCAGCACTCTCCAGAGCAGGGATTAGGGACCAGGGTAAGAGCAGGCAGAGAGCCAGGGCTCTGCGCTGCAGCCATGCTGGCGTACAACACCAGCACGTGCACTTGCAGTTGGTGAGAGCTTGTTGTGTTGTAATTAGTGACTGTGCATCTTGCACCAGGGCCAATTACTTCTCCTAAATACATTGTGAAGCCCACGTCGACATTAATTACTGTGCCAGGTCAGCAGAGAGGGGAAGCTAAGGTCACCCCTCTCCTTTCTCTAATCAAGAGTGGCCTCAGCAGCCCAGCAAACGAGAAGCCAATTGCTGTGCAATTGCACGCACTAAATTAAACAGACGTGGGGAGGCTGGGAGAGGAGGGGAGCTGGTTTGAGGAGCAGGAGAAGAATGCCAGGGATGGGTTCTGCATGGGAAAACAGAGCCAAGCAAGCAGGAGAGGTTGGACAGGCCTGCTAGAAACGAGTGGTCGGTCAGGCATCAAACAAACCCAATTGAATAAAGCAAGTGCTGTAGAAAATGACAGCAGCAATGATATTAATATAAATATTGATATTAATGTCAGAGTGAAGTAACCATTCAGCAGCCAGCCCACATTCACATTGGCTGCTACATAGCAAGATGCTCTCTGCTACACCAGGCCAGGCCAAAATCTGACCAAAGCATCTCTCCAGCCCTACGCTTGGGGCAGAGGGACTTGTGCAGGGGACTATGCAGGGGCACACCCCCAGAATGAAACACTACAGAGACAGACAGACAGAACCACACCTCCATCTCCTTCAGCACGGGGTGGTCTTCTATCCCTGGGAAGAGAACCCTCATGGCATAGGTGCGGTAATCCAGAAAGGGGATGCCAGCCCCATCCAGGTCGTTGGTCAGCTCGTTAATGTCAGTCTGCAGCTCAGCAAAGGCTGGGGCGAGGAAAAGTAGAATTAAGCAATGCATCCCGGAATACCAGCACACAGCATCAGCACACAGCCTCTGTCACACCCCATGGGTGGGCTCCCCCAGGCAGGAGTCAGCTCCACATCCCTCCCCCACCATGGGCTGTGATCGCTGTCCCCATCTCACAGGTGGAGAAACTGAGCTGCAGAAGGTGGGGATGACTAGCCCAGAATAAATCAAATGGCAGATTTGGAAACAGGGCCGCTGGGTCCCCGGGGGCTCAAATCCCCCCAGCTCAGCACTTGCAGACTCCTGGGGATGTTGGGGGCAGTGGGAAATAGCAAGGCTTGAACAAAGCCAGAGCTTCTGGAGGAAAATGTTAGTCTAAACCACAAGAATGTCCTCATTTCTTTTTGACCTAAATACTACTTGAGAGAAGAGCTTGAACACACCCACCCCAGCACCTCCCAATCTGAGCAGAGGCAGCTGCGACTCCCAGGGGAATGTGATGCAGGGGGTGGTCCTGAACCTCTAATTGCACCTACAGGGAAAAGCTGATGGGAGAGGAGTCCTGGAGATGCACCAGGGAAAGGGGGTGGGGTGGGGGGGAGAAACCCTCAGAAAAATCAAATTAACAGCACTTTAAAGGGAGCTGAAAGCCAGGCAGAGGACTGCAGGCTCGTCAGCCTGATGAGAAAAAAACAAACCGTCAGCTTGAAAGGCGTGCTATCTTATCTGTAACTAGTGGGACTAGAAAAGAGAAAAGGCAGGGAAGAGATTGTGCCTTTTAATTAAAAGCAGATCCTTTTATCTGCCAGCTGTGGAAGACAAGACACCATCCCCTCCACCAGCTCCCTCCCCTCTCCCTGTCACCAGTGCCATCCGCAGGCACCCACAGGGATGGGGATTTGGGGGAGCAAAGGGTTTTTCTTTCTTTCCCTTTTTTATTATCTTGTGTTCGGTGCTTGAAGCAAGCATCCACAGTGCCCAGGCTGGTTGTGGCTGCGGCTGGCAGGGTCAGGGCCTCAGGAGCCACCTCAGGGGGATAATGGGCAATTAGGTTTTATCAGCAGGATCATACAAGGAATTCTGTCCAATTTCACAGCATCTGTCTGTCACATAATGAGAGACCGACTGCCTGCTCACAGGCAGCACTCGCTACCCTCCTTGCTCTCTTTTCTTCCATTTGGAGAAACACAGGGGAATTTCTGAACTGGAAAAATCCCCAAATCCCACCCAAAATGAGTTTGCTTTCTCTGATGAAGCAACTTTGCCCATTCCCTCTCTGGAAGGCAACGGGGAAAGGGTGGGAGCACACTGAGCCCTGGGACAGTACGACACCCTCCAAGACCCCCACATTAACAGCACAGGGATCCCTCACCCTCTTTGCACTCTAGGGCCACCCGGGACTCCAGGTTGTCCATCTGCAGCTGGAGACGTTTCAGGGTCCGGTCAGCATCCCGGGACTTGCGCTTGTAGGCGATGAGGACTATGATGATGATAAGGAGGAGCAGACCACCCCCACCACCGATCCCGATGATGGCAGGCAGGGTGAGCAAGCTGTCCGAGTAGATCTGCAGCGTCCCCGGGGAGAACTCAAACCCTCCAGCCTTGATCTACACCATGGGGGGAAAAAAATGGACCTGGAGTCAGGTGGCATCCACCCAGGGCAGACCTCCCCACCGTGCAGACTGTGCTGGGAACTGGGGGACGACTCCCAGCCTGCAGGAGGGAGGATGTGGAAAAACGCAGCGAAGGCAGGAGCTGGTCTGGAGCAGTGCAGCGCCTTTTAATGGGATGCAGGACACGCTGCCAGCGTGCGCACAGAGAGGGTGAGAGTTTGATGTCTCACTCAGACAATGCTACGGTAACAGACAGGATGTGAAGCGAGTTCCCCCACAGGTGGGAAGCCTAGTGGGGATCGTGCTGGGTTCCTTTCAACCTGGCAGTGCGAGCACTGCTGCGCTACAATGAAGAAGCCTTCATTACAGTGTGAGCGAGCAGCGGGGGAAAGGGTGGGAATCCCCCCTCACCTTGGCACAGGCTGTGCCTTGGCACCCAGCAGGGAAGGGAGGGTGCTGGCAGGGCTCGCCGGGGCACAGGGATGCCTGGGTGAGCATGC
>NW_010431106.1:39331-45633 GCF_000710305.1 Buceros rhinoceros silvestris | reverse complement strand
TAGCCGGGGCACAGTAATGCCTGGTGGAGCATGCTGGGGAGGGCACAAAGTATTTGGTCCTACCAAATGCATACTTAGGGAAAGTGATGTCCAGAGAGCAAGAATGGAGGATGCTCCTGCATGGGCACCAACTGTCCAGTCCTCATACATACACAAGCATGCAGCAGAGCCAGTGCTGGGATAAAGACTGAACCTCTGGGACACAAGAAGCAAAGACACCAGTGTCAGCATTTACCGTGACTTTGTGCTGGCCAGTGAGGTTGGGGGACTCGCAGAGGAGCTGGGTCTCGGAGACAGTCAGGGTGCAGGGAGTGTCTCCAATGAGCACCGTGTAGTTCAGGCGGGAGTTACCAGCAGCTGGTGGGAGCAGGTTCCTGCCCTTTGAGGGAACAAGGAATGAGATTGTCAGTTCTCATGCAACGGGGAACACTTGAAACACCCAACATAAAGCAAATTTGTGCTTTCACAGTGCAGGACTTTGTCCCAGGACAGATAAAAACCCATCTCCACAGAGGGACACGTCCCTAGCCCTCTGACCATGGGCACACCCTGCCTTACCTTGAGGATGAGGGGAGAGCTGGGCTTCAGCTCCAGCATCCCTGTAGGGCTGAGTGGCTCAAAGACAGGGTCTGGGTAGTAGACAAAGTTGGTGGTGTTGATGATCAGCAGGGTCTGGACATTGTCCATGATGAAGCCGATCTCATCTGGGCGGTCGCCGACCTCCGGAGGGCTCCGCACGGGGTTGTCGATGGAGGGTGCGTAGCACACCATGGTGGTGTCGTTGTAGACAGTACAGTTCTGCAGGAGAGACAGATCGAAGTCAGACCCACCTCCCAACAGGGAGGTCAAGATAGGATCCCACAAGGATCTCCTGCAAGCAGCGGCTCTGGACACGGGGTTTAGACTTGGGAACTGCCACCCTGTGCTTTTACATCAACAGGCACTACATCCCACCCCGGGGCAGAGAGAGACTCCTGCCTGCAGTGGATGTGTGAGGTGGGAGCTTGCTGGGGACAGGCTCTTTCTGTCACTATCCTGTAGACATCCCACAAACCTCCCATCAGTTTTGCACATTCAGATCTCAACCCTCTCCTGGCAGCACCTGGCTAGAGGCTCTGGAGGGAGATCGGTCCCTCTCTTTGGGTGGCAGCCCCTGGACCTCGGCTCCGCCACACCATCAAACCTGATGGGCAAGGGATGCGTTTCGTGCCCTGCAATGCAGAGGGTCAGCATCCCTCCTCCTTGTGCTCTGCCCCCAGCCCCAGTCAGCACCACTTACATTCTCCCTTTCAGAGCTGCTGTACTTGGCCCGGATCCTGGGCTCTTTGATGGTGGCCAGGTTGGTGCCAGTCACGGTCAGCAGTGTCCCGCCACTAAAGACATGAAGACAAGGGGTTAGGAAAGGCAGCTTGGCACGGGGTTCCCACTTCTGAGAGGAAAGCATGCATCCTCAGCAGCCAGACACCCATCTGCCTCAGCCTGGGTGAACCACAATGCCACAGGGACCTTTTATCCCACTCAGATGTCACCACGCTGGCAGGATCTGGCATGCACCACTGACAAATCACCTCAGCTGACCCAGGGGACAACTAGGTATCATCATCACGGCTTGGCTTCGTGAACGAAGAGCTGGGAAGGGCTTTTCCCACGCTGAAGATTTAGGAAAGGCTTTTCCCATGCTCACTGCAAGGGATGAGTGCACCCTTCGGGTTTGCGCGGTGGATTTTTTAGGTGAGGCGCAGCGTGCACAGAACCGGCCCCAACCTTTATACCTGAGGTTCATCTGCCAGGGCCTGGCGAGCTTGGATGGTGACAGTGAAGTCCTCAGGTCGTAGGTTTGGTCAGAGTATCCTTCTCTGAGATGGATGAGCCTTACAGGGCTAAACGAGCTCCATCTGCCCGGGTTTGGGGTCAGAGTTGTCCTTCTCCTAGGATGGCTGCCCGAAGGCTAGTGAGCCCATCCTGCCCGTGGACACACTGTGTCTGACCCTTCAGCTGAGACCTGTCTGGCCTGGGAGACCCCACCGGAGGCACCTGCCACCACCAGCACAGCTCTCAACCTCACAAGGGCACGCAAGCTCCTTCCCCACGGCAAGGGGGTGCCCGTGAAAGACAACTAGGTATAAAACCTGCTAATTAACATTAACATCCCACCCAGTGTCCAGCTTTGGGGTCTGAAGGCTCCTAAGCTAAAGATGACCTGCCATCCACAATGGGAAAGCACTGGGGGAGGTGGAGGAGGAGGAGGTTGTCTCTGCCACCCCCTTCTCTACCACACAGGCAGTGGGTGGCAAGGCAGGCTGAGCCCCGCCGGGTTTTCTCCTCAGCTTGGTGTTATAAGCCCTGCGGTCCCGGAGAGCTCGGCCATGCCCCTGGGGAGCTCACTCCTCATCAACACCCTGGGGAAGGTTTCCCTTGGCACAAGCGCTTACTGGATTCCTTTGCCTCCTCTCCAGCCAATTCAAACCTTTTAGAAAAGTATGTAAACATTTCAAAAAATCCCCCAATGGGAAATATTTTAATTTTATTTGCTGCCACCAAATGTCAAGCTGAAATTAAGCAGATCCAAAGCACTCTCTGCTCTTGCCCCCTGCCAGGCCGAGCACCGCAGGCCAGGAGTTAGCAGGGCCCCAGTGCCAAGCCATTGCTCACACTCCTCTTGCCACGTCTCTGGAGCACAGCCCGGCAGCGATCGCAGCGGCACTGCGCTGTACCCATCAGGAGGTGGGGATCATGTGGAAAACATCACCCCCATGCATTCCACAAGCTCCCTGCGGGCACCCCAGGATTCACCTGTTGATGCTCCACTCAGGATCGATCTTCTGGATGGTGGGGTCCTCTGTGTAGTTGTACTTCACGTCCGGGTTACTCAGCTCTGCCCGGTTGATGTTGATGAGGATGGGAGAGCTGCCGGGGGTGTGCCCAGGGGGAGTCCTGCACCGGATCTCACGGGCGCTTCTCCTGGGACAGAAACGCACAACCCGTCAGCGCCCAGGCAGGAGGGAGGTGAGGGCAGCCGGGGGCGGCTGATGCAGGGCGAGGGGCGAAGAGAGAAAGGAGAGGAAAAAAAAAAACCCCCAAAAACAAAAAGCCAAGAAATGAAACAAAAGGCAGTCAGGAAAGGCTGAGCAGCTCCTGAGCATTCCCATCGTGCGGCTGCTGCAAACAGCAGCGATTAGGGCTGATAACCAGTAATTACCACAGGAAAATATTTAAAGAGCCGCTCCATTATCATCCCTAATCTAAAAATTATCCACTTCATGCCTCAGGGCTTTGTGCTTTTAGAGAAAAATCTGCTCCTCCTGCAGCCTCTGACACACAGAGGTTGCAGGAGAGACACCTCCAGCCACCCATGGGGTTTGGCTCCCAGGGTCACTCCTGGCTCCCCAGCACCAGTTCCTGACTGCTGCTCTACCTGGGTGCCCCACTGCCTCCAGGGGCGCCCATTGCCCATCCTCCACTACCCCTGTGCCCCTCACCATGAAAAAGCGCAGGGCCGTCCCCCGATGGTCACAGAGACATTGCTGCCAGCATTGAGGTGGCTCCCTTCAATGGCGATCCAGGTGCCACCAGAGAGAGGACCCCGGGCCGGGACAACGCGGGAGAAGGTGGGCGTCTGTCAAAGGAGAAGAGCATCCCTGGGGTCAGATGGGGCAGGGACAGAAACCCATATCCCCAAGCAGCCCCCAGCAGGTGACGGGGCTGCAGAGGAGAGGGACCTGTGGGACAGTGGCAGGGCACAGTGCGACAGGCTGGCAGTGCCAGCAGGGCTGCAAGGAGGCAGAGCAATGGTAGCCTTGGAAAAATGCAGCCAGCGTGACCCAACAACTGCCCAGAGCATCCCTGCCTGCCTCCCAGGAAATGATGCTTGACTTTCCAGCTCACCCCAAAAACCACCTAAAACCACCCGGCATCACCTCCCTCCCGTGGTGCCAGACCCATCACCTGGCATGGGGCTTACCACAAACGTGAAGCTCTTGGGGGACATGGCCCGGTAGTTGGGCGAGCAGTCGCGGATGCACACTTCTACTCGTGCTTCATGGACCTTGCTTGGGCTGGCATCTCCAATTTCACATACAATCCTAAGGGATGTGGGGAGGGAGCCCTCAGTGCCCCAGCACCGAAACACTCCCTATCCATGGTGGGGATGAACTGGCTTCAGGAAAGGACAGATGTGACACCAAGCAAAGGTCCCAGGTGCCAGCAGGTTCATGAGAAACCAAGGTGGTGGTTGTTGGCACTACCAGTCCTGGAGGAAGCTTCCCCAAAGCCTTTGGGTTCCTCCCAGAGCAACCACAACCAGTAGACACTTCTCTCCCAGTTCAGCCCAGTTAGCTCCATGTCTTCTGCAGCCACAGGCAGCATTTGAAAACCAGCACCCCTGTCCCCAACCTAACAAGGTGATCCAGAGCACACCCACCCCTTGCCAGGCACTTACTGCTCAGCGCTGATGTACTCGCTCTCGATGGGGATGCACATCACTTTGCCAACTCGAACACCCCAGCGAACATCTTCAAACTTCAGGCCCAGGTTCTCACCAGTGATGGTCAGACGGGTCCCTCCTTGCCTGGGGCCGGTCTCAGGGGACAGCTAGGAGACAATATGGCCGGTCAGCCAAGGAAGCAGAACCTAAAGAATACCTCACTCAGGCAGGTTGCAGACCAGGCAGACACAGAATGTGTCCTATGAGCAGCAAGGAGCAGACAGGTGATAATGAATGCCAGCAGGTCTGTAAGGAGCCCACAGAGCAGGAAAGACCTCCTGAACGCTAGCCACATCCACAAATCCACCCAGGAACAAGCCAGGACGTGCGCGACTCGGGTGACACATAGGAGACAATATGGCCGGTCAGCCAAGGAAGCAGAACCTAAAGAATACCTCACTCAGGCAGGTTGCAGACCAGGCAGACACAGAATGTGTCCTATGAGCAGCAAGGAGCAGACAGGTGATAATGAATGCCAGCAGGTCTGTAAGGAGCCCACAGAGCAGGAAAGACCTCCTGAACGCTAGCCACATCCACAAATCCACCCAGGAACAAGCCAGGACGTGCCAGGTGTGTCCAAGCAGAGGGCTGGGATTTGGACACCCCACTGCAGATGGAGCCACCTCACAGGTGACAAGGACATGGATGGCAAGGAGACAGAACAGCGTCAGCCACAGCTCCAGCTGAACCAGCAAGAAAGCACATGGATCTGTCTGGCTTTTGGCCAGATCCCACGTACCCAAGGATGAGGTCCCCATGTCCAAGATGTCCTCAAGGAGAAAGCAGGTCCCTGCACATGGCAGGCGGGGGCAGGGAACGTTTCCCTCCACTGACAAACTTTGTGCTGATGCTGGTTGGGAAGGGAGAAGACCTCACCCCAGCGCTGCACCTCATTTACCAGGATGATGCCCAATAAAGCGGGCAGGTGTGGCCTGACATACGGTGGCAGAATGAGGGATGAATGAAGGCGCGGACACACCGCTGCCTCCAGCCAGGCAATTACAGGCAGTTTTACATCAGTGCTCGCTGGCCCCGCAGCCCAGCACCCACCTGCATCACTAAAGAGGATGAATGGCAGGGCTGCATGCCCAGCTGGGACTGGGAACAGGGCTGGTGACACCAAGACAGAGCAGGAGAAAAGGCCTTTGCAGGCAGCACATGAGAGATAGAGTAATGCAGGCTGGATCAGTCCAAGAGGAAGGTGTGTTGTGACTCAGGAAAAGGGACCGTTCTGTTGCAGGTGATGCCCTCCTCTGCAAGCGCTCCTGCGGTGCTGGCAGAGATCCTCTCTAGCACAGGATGACATCTGTGCCAGCGCTAAGCCCAGCGCCTGCACAGGCTCACATCACAGCCGTGCTTACGCCACAACCAAGCACGCGTGAGTCCTTTGCATTCCTGGCAAATCTGGCTGGCTGCAGTTCTGCGGCCTGAGCCAGTTGGAGCCTCCCCCTCCTCCTTTTCCTCCTCCTCACACAGGGCTCATCCCTGGACATCACCCCTGCAGCGAGGAAAAGCGGATGAGCGGAGGGTGGGAACCATGCGGCAGCGGACGCCATCCACATCCCCAGGCCCAATGGACCGCGTGGAGTCAGGGGTTGTTTCTGCACAGTCCCACTGCAGCCATGGCCCCTGGGGTTAACTGCTATCCTCCAGATTTGCAGCAGGCTGATCACCTTCAGCCTGCCCAAACAGGGGGCAGCCGGTCCCCACCGTGTACTGTAGGACGTGTCCTGGGACAGCACAAAGCCAGGGCCAGCGCCTGTGACCCCAGCTCCTGCTAAGGCAGCCACAACACACAATTTACCCAGCAACAAACCAC
>NW_010431106.1:37071-39280 GCF_000710305.1 Buceros rhinoceros silvestris | reverse complement strand
CCGTCGCCTGTCCCCCCAGCCCCGGCTAAGCCAGCCACAACACACAATTTACACAGCAACAAACCCCCCAGGGCTGCAGGGAGCTGCTGTCTGCCTTAACGAAGCTCCGATCCTGCCCGAGTCTGGGATGGGAGCTCACTACGGCAGCTACAGCCAGCATCGGGTTGGGTCTTCCCCCTAAACCGAGCTCTGCCGAGGCGGCTGGCAAAGAGCGGCTGTTTGTTTGGTGTTTCTAAATGAGTGTTAAAAGCTGCTCCGCAGTGTTTGATTCCTCCTCCTCCGCAGCAAAGCTGACAAGGGCCACGCGTTCAGGGAGAAATGAGCCCGGGAATGAAATTACATCATCGGCTGCCCAGCGCAGGAGGGTCACGGCTAAACAAGGCATGCCGGAGGAGGGAGTTGATGGGGAGAGTGGGGCTGCTCGAGTCTCCCCTTTCCCCTTCCCCCCTCCTCCTCTGAACCCCAGGCCCCAACAAATGCCACTGCTTTTCTGCTAATTGGTTTCACATGGTCTTTTTACATAAACAAGCAATTGGCTCTGGTGCGTGCAAGCTCTGGCGGCCACAGCAGGACCAGGAGGTGTCGAGGCCAAGGGGTTCCCCCTTCCTAGGGGAAACGACATCTCTCTGAGAGCCAAAGCCAGCACCAAGCAGGCCCCCACAGAGGTCTGGAGGGTGCTTGTCCCAACCACTGAGCAATGGGTAAGTAGTTCTTCACTCCAGGGGTGAAGAACCATGGTCACCTCCCAGCCCAGCCCCACCATCCGTGAAGACACTTGGCACCGTTGGCTTAATAGTTGGATTTGATGATCTTAAAGGTCTCTTCCAACCAAAATGATTCTATGACATCTGCACGCTAGTGGGCTGGGCAGGAAGGAGGCTCTGGCTCCTCTTGCAATCACTGCAGGAGACTCTTTTCCCCCACCACCCTATGTTGCTCTCTCTGCACCAGGCTGCTCTCTGGATCATTTCCAATCCTGCCCACAGCCCAGGGCATGGGACAGGGGTGGTAGGAAGCAGCAGGCAGGCTGCAGGAGGAGCATCACACCAATCACTAAACACATCTACCCCGACCACCAGCTTCCAAGGCACTAACACAGAGCGGCACCAAGGTCAAGCCCACCTGCTAACAGATCTGTTTCTGCTGCACCTGCAATTACTGCAAAATTTCATAATGATTCAGGGCAGGAGAGCTGAGGCTGGACACCACTAGCTGCTGGGAGTGGCGTGTGTGTGTATGCCCACAGCCCTGGTCATGCAAGCACAAGAGGACAAGGACAGCCTACAGTGAGGCCACCCTCAGGTGTGACCTGGCCACCACAATCTCTACTTCCTCCATCCCCAGGGATCCAGCCTTGAGAAGTTCAGCCTGAACATGGTGGGAAGCCATCAGGGACAGGGAACCCTTGCAGCACTGCACACAACTGTGGACCTCCTGGGTAGGGATGCAAGGTCTGGGGCTCCACCCCACTCCCCCAGGAACAGATCCCTTCTCCTGCCAGCAATCCACCAGCCCCAGGCAACTCTCTGCAGGCAGGGCTCTTTACAGGCAGGGATGTGCCCAGTGAAGGGGCAATCCCGCCCAGCACACTGCAAGAGGCAGGCAGCGAGAGGAAAAGGCACAACTCTCACTTCCAGCCTCCATCAGATAAGGCACTGAAACCCAAAGAGATCAGATCCTGCGCTAAGACTCTGATAATTAACACCAACGAGGCCCGGCCAGCCACGGGCAAACAGAAGGTAGCCAGCAGAAACAGCCAGCAGTCCCTCCTCGTGCACTTGGAGCCTGGCCCGACAGGCATGTGAACATTAATATACACAATCTTATTAAGTGAAGGTCATAAAAGCTGTCAGGAAAAAGGGATGATGATGAACTACTGGCCCTGGCAAGCACGGCAACATGAGGATGGGCAGCCTGGAGCCACAGCTTCCCTGAGATCCTCCAGTCATGTGGAGGAGAGGTGGGAATCTCGGAGACAGGGTAGAAAGCCCAGCACACGGGGTGGTGGAGAAAGGGTTTTAGCCTTGGAAATGAAAGTGATGACAAGAGATTCTCAGTCCTAAACACTGAGTAGGTTTGGTTGCCATGAGGTGCCACTGGCGAACCCCATTCCTTTCTCCATCTTCCATCTCCCAGTCCCAGTCCCCAAGCACAGGGCATCACTGTCCGTCTGTCCGTCCCCACATACCTTGGTGATCTTGGGGTCGGT
>NW_010431106.1:32460-36999 GCF_000710305.1 Buceros rhinoceros silvestris | reverse complement strand
GCTGCTGGCGTGCATCCAGCTGCTCTCGTAGGCCAGGCAGTGCTGCCGCAGCGAGCATCGTCTCTCCAACACACACCAGCCGCACTCGAAGCGCGGGTCGGCCTTAAGGCACAGACCGCAGCTCTCCCGCAGGGCCGAGCACTTGTACAGGTGGGCTGCAACGGCAGGAGGAGAGCAGGGGTCAGCACAGCACCCCCAGCCCACAGCATAGGGTTTTGGGAAGAAGGGCACCCACTCTAGCCCCTTCTCACTGCATGCATGCTACCAGCTCCTGGGGACAACCTCCCACGGGCAAGAGGCACCAGCACTATGGACTCAACGTCAAGGCAGAGCTTTGGGCTTTCTCCCAAAGCTTCGAAGAAAAGCCTCTTGTTTAGAAACTGTCTGATTGATGCAGCCAGAGCATCACTCCCTCCCGCAAGGCACCGGTGCAAACCGCAGTTGGGGCAGGGGAGCGGGATTGGCTGGAGGTTGCTGGGGGGCACCGGGCTGATTTCCCACCCAACTACACTCACTCCCTCACTCACCCTGGATGTTCTGGGGGTTGTCGATGACAAAGTTCCCATTCCAGACCACAGACAAGTTGACTGGTAGGTCACTGATATCATTCCCTTCATAGAAATACTGCAGGAGAGGACAGAAGGAGGCAGAGCCCATTAATCAACGAGGCAAAATGCCCTGGTGAGAGGCATGGAGAGACATATGACCCCACTGCTTGCATGTCCTCCATCAACCCAGTCGAGAGGGATGGGAGCCTGGTTTGAACTCGCTTCTTAGGAACAGACAGGTCTAACAGCCACTGGTCAAAGCATCAGACACAGCACATGCAAACCAGTAGGCTGGACTGGCAGAAAGGGATAAAAAAGCAAAGCAGAGGGTTTCTAAATAGACTCAAACCCCATTAACCCAAAGCTCTGAAGCTGCTGCTGCTGGGAGAGGAGGAAACAGATGGTGTCTCTGCGGCACACATGTACCTCTCCCCACCAGGCATCCGAGCCTGTCGGGCTTTCCTTTGTCTTGGTGGTTCCTGGTTTAATTTTGTGTCCTCGCCACTCCAGGGACTCTCAGTTGGATGTTTGCGACCACCCTCATCACCAGTGAATCTCAAGGAGGACAAGCTGGACACATGGCAGGACTAGATTTGGACCCCTAACAACCAGTGGAAGGACATCCCCCAAGGTCCCCTCCAGCACTACCACCTGTAACGGAACGACATAATGCTGGTGCCACACCAGTCCTCAGAAAGATCTTGGGAGAGCATTTCTCCCCTCCACACACCACCTCCACATCCCAGCAGACCCACTCCCAGCTCCACACCACACTCAGCTATCAGCTGCACTCCACTCCAGGACCAGCACCACCATCCTGATCCCCCAAGCTGCAACATAGGGAGGTGACGCCAGAGGAGCCCACCCCCCAGCCCCAGGGGGACCTCAAACTCAAGCCCCAGGCTGCTGTCTGGACATACCCACCCTCCATTCTCCTTCCAGGAGCCAGTGCCTCCTCCCCACCCAAGCCCCTCTCTCTCCTCCCTCAACACTCAAGTCCCAGTCCCAGCAGACCCATCAATATTCCCCACACAGTCCCTGCACACAGGCAGAGAGGTTTAATCGATATGGAGGCAGGAAGGCAGTCGGAACCATCCCTGACAGCTAATGACCTCCTTCGGCAAGAGATTCCCCGCTCCTCACCCGAGAAAATGACAGGCATGTCAGGAGAGATTAAATGAATGATTCATGGGTTGCTGGAGTTTGTTAGGGAGCAGCGGACGTGCCAGCAGCAGGCCATGGGCTGGGCACAGCCCCGACATTGCCTCCAGCCAGCTGAAGCATCACCTTTCACAGCTCCAGTGTAGTTCCTGGAAAAAATGGCCTCAGCATCATCTCCGGCACTGCCCACAGAGCAAATTTGTCCCCAGCTGGCACCAGGGACCACTCAGGTGAGTCTCCTCTGCTTAACCTCCTCCACAGGAGGCAGGAACATGGCCCTCAAAGAAAGTCAGCGTACCCAGATGACTGTGGGAAGCAAGAGACTCTTGCTTCACCATCAAAGCTGCTCCTTTCCGTGCTGGTCTCTCCCAATGAGGCAGCATCAGCAGTCCCAGTCCAGTATCAGATGCAGCACCAAAGTGCTACACACAGCAACACACCCCTCCCTCAACCCTACAAGGTGCAAATGAGAGGCCAAGCCTAGTCCTTGGTTACACCTCCACAGCTTTTGGCTAGTGGTCCTATGTCCAGGGGCCACTCCACCCAAAAGCAAGGTGAAGGACCCCAAAAGAGAGCCCGCCCCAGGGAGGAAGGTTGCTGCTGATCAACTGTATGCAGCAGTTGTAAGACATCCAGCTGCAAACTCAACCCTATCTCAAGTGTCCAGCAGCTCCACCACCACCATCTCCCCTCTCCAGGAAGAGCCCCACCACCCCCCACCATGCAGCCTCTCAGACACGGCACCTCTCGCAGTGTTTGCTCAGAAGATCTCCAGTCACACCTCCACCACGCACCATCTACCACCGGACCACCAGCAGCGAGCAGAGCCCATGCCCTGGCAGCAGAAGGGAGCGTACGCTGAGAAGGGCGGTGGCAGCGCCGCAGCAGAATTTTGCTGTGACGAGCCACGTGGCAGCGTAAGTGAAATTGGCATTTTCAATTTGTACTGTGACATGTCTCATTTGGGGCCCTGGCATCTCGGGAAGGCATCCAGCCTGCAGCTGTCCAAAACACTTATTTGCATCTCTCTGCCCCGGCTGCTTTTGGAAATTAGTTCTTCTGGGAGGTGGGCTGGAGGAAGAAGAATAGGGGGAGAGGGAGGGAGAGCATTAACTCTTCATGCACCAGCCCCGAGACAGCAACAGGGCAATTGCACAAGAGGCAGTGTCCCTCTGGGAAAGAACTGCACTGAGGACGCTGGATTTTCCTGTGAGGGGAGCAGCCAGGAGCACAAGACTGTGTGGAGGGAAACAGCAAGCAGGAGTAGTCAACCCCATCGGGCATTCACAGCGTGGAATCGCCAAGGGAACGTGGATCTCCATAAAAAATGTGTCCTCAGCATCCGTGCGTCCGTCAGCAGTCTCTCACCTGCCCTGCAGAGATGGGTGGTGGGGCCATGACTTGGATGCCGTTACCGGTCCCTGTAGGATGTGGGAGCTCGAGTCACGGCTCAGCTGCATGCGGGCCAGGAGCTGCAGCCACTCAGGGCTCTGCTTCCTGGGATGCTGAGATCCATCAGATCCCTCTCTAATTTCCAAAGCACCTCTTACTTTGAAGGATGTTTTCAAAAGGCCTCCTCACAGCTGCTCTTGTCAAAGCACGGGCAGGAAGGTGCCCTCTCCACCCACGGGAACAGCCACAGCCGGGGAGATGGCAGCATCCAGGCAGCAGTAGCTGAGCAAAGCAGTGGTCACCCTCCAGTCCTGAAGGTCCCACAAACGATGGGGATCAAGCAGGAGGGGTGCTTACCAATGTGTCCACCCCATGCGATCCAGACAAGAACCCACAGACAGCCGGCAGGTCCCATCATGCTGGCTCCTCCCTGCTTCTAGCTAACACGGTGCTAAACATCCATTAAACACTTAACTGTTATTAACTTCCCGGCTAATCAATTGCGGTGGCTGGCAGTGATGTGGGATGAGCTGCGGGAGGGGAGGCTGGGGCACTGGGATGCTCCTACCCACGCAGTCCTGCTACCAGGCCACCTTTCACTCTCTATAGGCACCCAGGACCTCCTGGCTGAGCCAAAGCATGATGTGAGCTGCCAGGAGCTTTCCCACATTATGGGAAAAGGGACGTGTGCTCTGGCGGCAGTGAACAACAGACAGCCTAGAAAGCAAATCAACAGCCCCCAGAAGGGAAGTGTCTCATGCAGCACCGTCCACCGAAGGGAATGGGAGAAAAGATGTTGCTGAGTCAGCAACTCACTGCTTGGCTCCTTACCTAACCCAGCCAGCCTTTCCGTCCCTCTCGGCAAGAGCCTACAAGGTGAGCATGGAAGGGCTGATGGAGGACGTGCCAATCCCTCTGGCGCGGATATGGCTATTCCCAGCAGGGCCTTCTTCTGCTGGGATGTGGTTCAGGCAAGAGGACTCCCGCTAAGCCTTTCTCAAGGCTCTTCACCCAAAACTTATCTCAGGCATCTTCCCAAGTAACAGCCAACAACCTCATCTGCTTCTCATGTCTTCGACTCTCACGCTCACCCCGTCCCTATGTGGGGGATGCTGTGAGGGCTGTGGGTGCCACCTCCCCTGAAGGCCTCACACTTGGTTCTAACAAGTCAACTGCTCACCCACCAGCTAGCGATGGGCACTGGGAGCTGCCCAGCTCCCCCTGGGGTAAGAGATTCCAAGAGGCTCTCCAAGAAGGTGCCTCCAGGGAGCTGCATTCCCAAGAGGACAGCATCACAGTCAGCGAGGGGCCAGCCCAAATCTGAGAACAGATCACACAGAGATGCACTTCAGGATGCTCCCACAAGCACCACACCAACTAGTCAAGGCACTAGCCCTTGCCAGCCCAGATAAGGCAGGAGGGCACCCCAGCACCAGCA
>NW_010431106.1:29758-32378 GCF_000710305.1 Buceros rhinoceros silvestris | reverse complement strand
CCACTGCACCCCTTGCCACGAGGCATCCTCCCCCCTCCAGCCACAACCTGCACAACTCCGCCCAGAGGAAGGCAGCAGAGGGGCTGTTCCTCTGCTAGCAAACCCACACATCCAAATTTCCCTTGCAAGCCCCCTCCCTCCCACATGCACCATCCCCCTGGGCTGCATTTCTGGAGGAACGCTTGGGCTGCAGCTGTGTCCTATTTTTCTGTAGTTGATGACCTCAACTCCTTCCCCGCACTACGGGGACGGCAGTAATGTACATCGCGTCTCGCCAGGGCTCAACTGCAATTCATCATTATTTTATCTGCTGGAATTTAATTGGATCCTATCAAACTCTCCTGATACTCCCTTTTCACTTTAAACACTGCTGCAGGAAAGATAAATGTAGGCACCGTGAGGACGGAGAGCACAGCTTTGCTGGCAAATGGTGCAGCGGTTGAGGGATCCAATCCTGTTTCCCTCTCCATGGCTGGTTAATTAGAGATACATATACTGGAGGTGCGTGGTGCTCGGAACAGGGCATGTGTGTATGATTTATGTTCCTCTATAAATACACCCTAGGCCTAGTATAATACCGTCATCCACACAACAGCACAACTTGACAGTAACGCTTGGCCTCTGATTCTGGATCTCCTTTTGCTCTTTTCACATAAATCTCCTCCTTCCCTCCCCCAACACACACAAGCTTCTTCGCCTGGATTCCTCCTGCCCCAAATTTGGCAGGGTGTGAGAGCCCGAGTTCCTGGGAATATGTCGGAGCAACACCCAAGCTCCACTGAAACAAAAAAATACCCAGAAAATGTAAAATATTAATTTACCAGGCCTTGCCACGCCTGGGGCTGGGCACCCTGGCCTCAGCATCCTGCCGGGTATCACCTGTGTGCCCAGACCATCAGCCCAGATTGCTCTGCACTTTGTCACGGGAATAAGCCGCTCACGGGTGAACATCCTGACTCCAGCCTGGGCAGGGGAGTGATCTTCAGAGCTGTAGCCAAAATGGGTGGGCAGGGTGGGCTGCCTGTGCCTGGGGAACAAGCGAGGAAGTAGCCAAAAGGGAGCCAGGGAGGTGACACAGCTGCTCCTCACCACACAGGGCTTTGGTTAAAAGGAGAGGGAAATAATTGAGGCGTGAGGCTTAATTTAAAGTGCTGAGATGACAAACTCAAATGCTTGTGGAAGAGGAAGTAGCCAAAAGGGAGCCAGGGAGGTGACACAGCTGCTCCTCACCACACAGGGCTTTGGTTAAAAGGAGAGGGAAATAATTGAGGCGTGAGGCTTAATTTAAAGTGCTGAGATGACAAACTCAAATGCTTGTGGAAGTTACATTTAAAGAGAAAGAGCAGCTCTGGGGCTATTTCAGCCTTAAAAGGAACATTCTGGGGAGAAAAAGCCAAACCCTTGGCAGCAAGAAATACCTGTAACCATTTGCCAAGGCCAGGACTAAATCAGACGAAGTTACAAGGAGTGGTGCAGATTCAGGACTGCGGTACTTTCTAACAGAAAAATTGTTTATTTTTTGTGCCAGGATGAGCCCCATTGAGGGATGGCAGATGGGAAGGCACAGACAAAGGCAAAGATGCTTGGAAAATGAAACTCAGTGGCACTACCTGCATGCATTAAGACACGTTACCAGTTCCCCATGCTCCACTACAAGAAGCAAGCCTGGAAATGTCTGGCTTCAAAAGATTAGAAGTAACCAATTAACAAAACAAACAAACAAAAAAAGTTTACTGGCAAAGAATTTCATTTTCTTAGTTAGGCTTGTCTTTCCTTTTTGCTTCTCCACAATGCATGAGGAAAACCTTTAGGGTTGTTTTCTTTTTGAAGAGCAGAAAGAGATGAAGTGAGGAGACACAAAAGGGTTTCTTACTGCCTGCGTTTTGCCCTGGGATGCGTGGGAATCACCAAGCCTGCTCTCCCTTGGGTTTGCTGAAGATCTATTGGGTGTCTCAAATGATGTTTATAGTCGACACTCAAACCTTAACGAATGGGCTGCTGAATATTTAACCAAGATGTCCTTTCTTCAAATTGCTAACAAGTCACTGGAGTTTGACAAGCTCTAAGACTAAACAAAAGACAAAGAGTTTTAAGCAGGCTTGACTTATTATCCCTTTCATTCACCCTCGATTCAGGAAAGCATCCCTAATTCCACAGAGTAATTAACCTCTTGTTTAGATCCCATTGAACTTCTGGAAATAGAGTGCGCTTAAATGCTTTCCCGAGGACAAGACATTCATCCCTCACTTGCTGGCTGGGAGGATGTCATCCTTTCCCTATTTGTTCACTCGCCAGTGTCCTCCCCTCCAGGCCAAACCCCAAATCCTAACCCAAAGGAGGAATCTCAGTGGAAGAACCCAGTGGGTCATGGGTGGGTGATAGCACGGGAACCTGAAGTGCTATCGACCAGCCAGATGGACTGCAAAAAAAGACAGAGAGGAGACAAGCATTACGGAAGTGTGAATCTGAATCCCCCACACCATAAAGCAGCCTGGCTAAATGCCCTCAAATGTTAAAGCAGGCAAGCAGACCCTTAAAGCAAGACAGCTTCTTTCAAGCCAAAAATCTCTTCTTCCATCTGTGAAGCCACCCTGCACCTAAAGCCAAGTCTCCTGCCCAA
>NW_010431106.1:25743-29693 GCF_000710305.1 Buceros rhinoceros silvestris | reverse complement strand
ACCCAAGTCTCCTCCCCAAGCCCGCAGCCCCCTGGAGCTGCTGCCACCCACTCACACAGCCCACCCCCCCTCCCACATGCTATCCAGCCAGCTCATTTTGTTTTCAGGGACCCCTGACAATTTTCAGGTCAAACATCCACCGCTGTCAGCCCAGGAGGTGGTGTTGGTCACCTCAGCTCTGCATGTGGACCATAGGGTGGGCAGGCATGCCTCAAGCAATCCTATTCCCTTTGGAGAAGAACTGCAGAGGCTTTGCTGCTTGTGACACCAGTGCTGGCAGCCACGGCACCCCCTGAGAAACACAGTGTGTTTCAGACTCAGAAACGAGTCCAGATGATTCACACCCTGAGCCCCACCTCTGTAAGGTAAAGGCGCTGTTCCAGCACAGGCACCTCTCCCCCAACACCCCACAGGAGCCATCAGGCTGCCGCTACCAGCACCATGCAGCCACGGCACCTCTCTACAGGGAGCATCCTGCAGCACGCACCAACCCAAACTGATTTGAATTAACCAAGCCAACCCACACAGTGAAGAACACTGGGCAACAGGAAGCTGCCAGCTGCAGGCAGAGGAAACCTGGCGTAAGGCTGGGCTGGACAAGGGGCTCTGGCCAGGCAGGGGCTCACAAGATGTCCCCACAAAGCTAGAGACCAGCACATCACTGCAAGGGATGAAGGTCTGTGAGCCAACATCCGCTTCCCCCACAGACGCCCCATGCCCCAGGCAGACGCAGTTTTGGCTCCCGGGCGCTGCTGCACTCTCAATTTGAGACAAAGAGGCCACGTTTCTTCCACGCCCTGCAACAGGGCAATGGTTCCTCCAGCCTGTTTCCAGCTGTTTCCAGACATGGCCCCATGCAGAACAGCCCTCAGAAGACCAACTTGTTGTAACCAGTCTTCTGCTGGGACAAGAGTGGCTCAGCTGACCCCCAAGGCACCTCCCACACAGCTGCAATGGAGACAGAGAAACCAAACTTGGCTGCCAACAGCAACAAGACCCCAGCAAAGGGATGCCCACCACTGTGCTGTCTCTTCCATCACGCTCCCCGCAAATCACTAACACCAAGCTGTGCAGGCAACAGGCAAGACTGGGTTCGAGGGCAGATGTGTGGGACGAAGTCCTGGTGAGGACCACAGTCAACACCAGGGACCAGCAGCCAAGCCAGCCCCACTGGGCAGCATTCTGCCTGGCTTCTTCTCTTCCCTGAAGGCAGCAGTAAGACAACAAACCTTTGCTTAAGCCACCTCTGATGGTTCCTTGCAGCAGAGCCCTGCAGACACTGCTCTGGTCCTGCTGCTCCCTGGAGCTTGTACTTCGTGCCACTGCCTGCATTTGCCTCCAGACCCACCAACAACATTTCCAGCCAGCAACTCGGAGCATTTCTGCTGCTCGCAAACTGAGTGTGGCTGAGAAAGAGCCCTGGCAGCACGGCATCCCCCAGCACTGCCACCCAGGGCAGGAGACAGCAACTTGGGATGCTTGTCCTGCCCAAAGGCTCCGCAGCCCCGAGGGCAGGAGGAGGGACAGAGCCCAGGCTCATCTTCAATGGCCTCTAAATGTCACTCATGCCACCAAAGGGAGCAGGGATCAGCGCTGGCGTTAGGCTGCAAATGAGCTTTCACAGTGTGAGTGATGGAAAACAAATTTTAAAAGGATTAAACAGGAGAGAGAAGGGGGAGGCTGGCTCCTGCAGATGAGGGGACATTGGTGCTGAGCCCAACAGGGCAGCTGAGAAGCTGAGTAATGGTGGCTCCCAGGGCGGTACTTAACACCCTGGATGGCCTTGGTGCTCCCTGCACAGGATTGCTGCACAACAAGGGACACACACAGCTCAGCGAGGAGCCGCAAAACACCCTCTTGCTTAGGGATAAGGCAACCAGAGAGGGCAGAGCAGGCAGAGCTGCCTGCCAGAGAGAGCTTAAGTGACAGAGCTGCAGGGTTCGGGGACAGAGAGGCAGGGAGTGTTACACCAGCAGGGCCAGGATGGAGGGCAGGCAGGATGGGGGCTGCAGGGGAGGAGGGGAAGCGCTCACGGGGCTGGCAGGCATGGCTCTACAGAGGGAAGCGTGTGTGCAGCAACACACGGAAAAGGTGTTAGCCCGATCCCGCCTGTAAAATGGGATGGCTTGGTGTCAGGGGAAAGCAAAAGCAGGCAGCGAGGAGCAGGAGACAACGCTCCAGCAAAAAGGTTGTGACCCCGACCCCGCCTGTAAAATGGGATGGCTTGGTGTCAGGGGAAAGCACAAGCAGGCAGCGAGTAGCAGGAGACAACGCTCCAGCATGTCCCGGCCAGCTGGCTCCAGCCCAGGCAACTTTCTTCAGCTTTCCAAAGCCAATTTCCTTGGAAGTGCTCCTAAAGCCTGGCAGCTCCCAGGGGGCAGCTCTGGCGTTGATCCTATGCGGAACGACCCCGAGCAGCAGCAGCACCTGGGGGAAGCAGTGGGGAGCCCACCTTGCAGCCCACAAGCACGAGAAACCCCCATTATCTGCCCGCAGGAGAGCAAACCTGGCCCTGCAATGAGCCTGAAAGGTCCCAGGGCAGGGCAGGAGTCATCAGCCTGCAAACAAAGCCTGCGCCGAGTCAAGCCGCACACTCACCGAGGTGTTCTGGCACTGGATGCTGGTGCTGTTGAAGCGCAGGGCGGTGACGCGGGTGGTGCTGCCAGGGATTTGGAAGATGCACTCGTAGTTGCGCTGGCCAGACTGTGGCTGGGGCAGGTTCTTGGCTGTCAGAGTGATGGGTTTCACCACGCCCACGGGAATGTAGATCTGGGTGGAGGGCAAGATCTGGGGGCAGTCCTGAAACGGAAACAAGGGGCAGCTGATGAGAGGGAAACACCACACGGCCTCCTCCAGCATCCCCACAAACCCCCCCTGGCTGGTAGGTTAGGCAACGTGCTGTGAAAGCACCACCCTGAGCACACACCGGAGTAAATCCTTACATGAAGCCAACCCCAAACCAGCATCTCATGGCTGCTCTGACCAAAGCCCTGAAGACAGAAACAGAGAGCATAGAGGACTCTGGTGGCAGGGCAGTGGGGTGTTTTGCACAGCTCGGGTTGATCTAGGCAGGAGGTGGGGGAGAGGATTCAGCTATGGGAACTGCAGGCTGGCACTGCAAGAGCGTTCAGGTGAAATGACTGGTGACAAGATGGGCTTTAATGCCATTGTTGCAGTCAGTAGGTTTCAGAGTTAACACCCACCAGGCTACGTATTTGTCAGGCTACCCTCTCAGTCCTCCTGATTCCCTTACTGCCTCTGTTCCTTTCCTTGAGGAGCGGACAGAAAATCTTTTTCCCTCTTTGACACTGCAACATGCTTCTGCAGTGTTGCACAGAATCCGCTCTGCAGCAAATTTCGCTGCTGCTGCTTCTATCTGCAGCCAGCTCGAAGCAGCATCAACCCAACAGCCCGGCCACAGGCCACCCAGAAGACAGCGTTTCCAGCCAGGGGATGCTTCTGAGTCCAAGCTGAAGAGGAAGGCAAGAACAACGGGCTCGGCACCACCCTGCCAGCCCTGGGGAAGGAGCCATCAGGAGGGTAAAGCTGTCAACTTTTAATAGCTGTGGCCTCACAGAGGCTCTGGGAGAGCCGGAGAGCCTTGTACACAAAGCACAGGGGAGCAGGAGGGAGCAAAAATAAATGAGCTCAGGCAGCAAAACAGCTCTGTGTCCCCGGTGGGTGCCATTTCGGCAACAACAGCCTGACGCAATCCTACGCCGGCTTTCCCGAGCCGGGCAGAGGTCTCGCACCTACAGCAGCAACTCCTAGAAGTATCAGCTTGAAATAACATCAAGGGGGAATAATGTGTGCTGAAACACACTGCTCCAAAAACAGAAATGGCAGCAGCAGCGCCGGGGGCGGACGTGGCCACCCCACCGCTCTCGCAAGGCTGCCGAAGGCCATGTCCGCCGGGGCAGCTCTCACCCCAAGGCCACCAGCAGCCACAC
>NW_010431106.1:25237-25644 GCF_000710305.1 Buceros rhinoceros silvestris | reverse complement strand
CAAGCCCCCCGGCAGCCACACATGGCCACGGCTGCCCAGCTGGCTCCTGCCACCCTGCAGCCAGCCGGGACGGACTCCGCGTAGCACTGGGCTTTATCTCAGCTAATAGGATTAAACTAACTTCCAAATGATGCAGGGAAATGACAAAGATACTGCTTCCTTCAGCAGTCGTTGACAGAAAACCCCAACTTGTTTTACTTTTTAAGTTTCCTGTTCCTCACAACCCTGTATTCCTCAAAAGCATGATTTTTAAGGGAAGAAAGTATTCCCGAAACACGCTGAACAAAATGAAAGCAGAGAGCAACAATGGTGCCAACCCCAATCCAGAGATGGTGATGGGGCTGGGACAGCCTGGGGATGCTCAGCGCTGCTCTGCCTCCTCCCTGCTCTGCATCACGGCTGCGCCT
>NW_010431106.1:20642-25073 GCF_000710305.1 Buceros rhinoceros silvestris | reverse complement strand
ATCGCCCACATCCCTGCTGCCGTTTACAATGAGCAGCTCCAGCTGCTACAAGGCAGTTGTTCCCCGGCTCAGAAGTGTTGAGGGACAGAGAAGTCCCGGCTTGCTTGATCCCCCTCTGCATTGCAGGGGGACCCCATGGGTGGCACATGCCTTCTGGTCGGTAAGAATTAGCTCCTGGGTCGCTGTCATGTACCTCCTCGCTTTTCTGTAATTACTGCAGCTGGCCCAGCCGGGGCGGTGGCTAAGACCAGCTTGCCCACTCCAGCTGGGCTCACCACGGATGCTCGCAAGACCAGTGCCTGGGGAGCACAGCAGGCATGTGCATCCCTCTCCCTACACAAGCAGGCGGGTTCGTTTTGCTGACTCGAGGTTTGAGTCGAGTCCCCCTGCGACGTCACATGCTCCACATCTGCCAGCAGAAGTGTCTCATCCAGCAAAAATGTCAGCTTGTGCCCAAACAGGAAGCACCTGGTGCTGGTGGGCGCCCAGGGTGCCCAGAGGGGTGGGGGCACTAGGATAACTCATTTCCCCTATGAGCTATTCCAACCACTGACAAAACTCGCCCCAGCATTGCCTGGCACTTACATCCCTTGGAAATGCTCTGCACAGCCCACAGAGCTCCATGCCCTGTCAAAAACCACCCCTAGGGAAGAGCCCAAGCCCTCGGAGCAGGGAGCTACGAAGGGATGGGACAACCAGAAAAGCAAGACCCCAACACAGACACATTCCCAAATATCATACAGCTTGGATTTTCTCTGTTAAAACCATTTTTCTAGCTGGATGAGAACACGACAAGGGTGTCCGGGTTTGCTTGGAGAAATGAGAGCTTTAGCGTCATGCTGCTAATGCTGCAGTTTGGGTTTCTCTGTCACCTCCCAAGCTCCCACTGCAAGGCTCGACCAGCGGTAGAGATGGGGATAAAGGTAGTCTGGGACTGGGCGTGACCTTGGCTTTGAGGTTCCTTCCCAAAGTCCTCAGCCATTCCAAATGGTGAGGAAATGAAGAATAAATGCAGGCTGAACCTGCTTATACTTGAACCAATACACTTGGTTCCTGCAAGCCAGGAGCCTTTCACCCTCTGCAGCAGCTCTGCAGCAGCAGGGACTGTAGCAGGAGAGCAGCTTTTCGGGACAGGAGACTCCAGCATCCAGCACTGCACTCCACAGCCACCACTGGATACCACGAGTGAGGAAAAGGAACAACAACCTGTGCTACTTCATCACCCCTTCCTCAGCCCTGCACTCCGGAGCAAGCCACAGGAGGAGGGTGATCTCCGAAGACCAGATTTCAAAGTCACTGCAGCCACCAGGCAGGAAAATCCTTCCTGCTGCTGCCATTTGCAGCACGTTTGCATGCATGGTGGCTCTTACCCGTGCCCCATTCCTGCCCTGCAACCCCCAGAAATCCAGGCGATCATCCCCAGCACACCCAGGACAGAGTGCTGTGGGTTGCTCTTTGTGTTTTCCTACAAAACAGGCACTTTCCCACCAGGAAACTGCATGAACCACCCGTGAACCAGCAGAGATGGAGTAAGCACTGCTGTTAACCCCTGTCCCTGCTTTCCTGACCACTGCCACCACGGAACTGCATTGATCCACCCGTGAGAACCAGCAGAGATGGAGTTAAGTGCTGCTGTTAACCCCTGCCCCTGCTTTCCTGACCACTGCCCACCACACTCTAACCAATGCAGACAGACCAAATCCTCTGTAAAATAATGCTTCCAGTTAGACATCCTCCCACAGAGACAACGGGGCTGGACCTCTGCCATTAACTTGTCCAGTGGTGCCGTGGGCTGGCACTGAGTCCTCCCCGACCCTGCTGGGGACCAGGATGGTCAGGGATGGGGACAGGATGTCTCATCCCAGCCTAGACATGTAGCCCACAGCAGCAGCTGGTCTGAGGGTGCCTCACCATCCCCACTGGGAACTGCTAAGGCTACACCAACGTGTAAACAGGCTGAGCCAGGCGCTCCAAACCTCAAGGCAGGCACTGCTCCAGGTCCCAGTGTGGCCAAAAAGTCTGCCGGGGGACAGCCTGCCCACACTCGGCAGCAAGACAAGTTCCCAAGCAGCTGGTCTGTGGGAGAGCTGCACAGGTCCCAAAGACAACACCCCTGGGGGTTACAGTCAGATGCATTTGGGTTCTTCTGGCCGGGAAGGGGGAAGAACCCAGCAGCCTCCCCATGCCCTCAGCAAGGGGCATGGGCAAACGAGAGCCACCAGGCTCCAGTGGTCTGGACACCACGTGTCACATTGCGGAAGCAATGCCAGGGCTGGCTGGAAGCATGACCTCAAGAGCAGGCTTCTGGGATGCCGGGGGCAGGCTGATCCTCGCCAGATTTCTTCAGGGCACAAGTTGGGAGAAAATAGCTTTTTCTGATCTTCTGATCTTTGGAATCTCCCGACCTGTGGGGCCACCATTCTGACACGTGCCATAAGCACCCATAAGCACAGTGCATGTGGTGCACAGTGCACAACCCCCTTCCACTTGGATGATATCTTCAGGGAGGTGAGGGACAGTGCCAGAGCCCGGAGTCTCGATGTCTGGTGGAAGGTGCGGTGCAAAGTCATCACTGCGCCAGACCTCCAGACCCAACCCAAGCTGTCTGCAACGCCACCACAGGCTGGGGACAACAGCACCTCCTGCAAGCACCCTGCCAGTGACAGGTTCCCTGGTGGGTGGCACGGATGCTGCACAGGATGAACCCCCACAAAAGAACATGTTTCTTAGCAAAGCATTTGAGACGAAGAAGGCACGAGGAGCCGCAAAACTGTTTGTTTTATGGATTTCAACCTTCCCCTCTCTGAAAACAAGTTGTTCTGCAATGACAGTTCAAGCTTGCTCCCTTCAAAAACATCAAAGTAAAATGCTTTAGCGTCTCTGCATTCGTTTCTCCCTTCATTCAGCCTAAAGTACTCTCAGCTGCACCCAGCTTCCCAAGCAGCCTCTCGGCAGCGACACAGCCTCTCCCCATCAGCACTCCCCACTCCTCCCTCGTTGCTTCCCAGGCAGTCCCAGCACTCGGGAGGTGGTGATGGGAAAGGTTTCCAAAGCAGTTCTAAACCCTTCCCCTTAGGCCAGAGGGCTGCGACAGGACTGGGACAGAACAGGGGAGCCGGCCCACATCACCTTACCTCAGAGAGCTTGACGCGTCCCTCCAGGAAGGAGCAGTCGGCAGCGTTGTGGGTGCAGATGTGGCGGTACTTGCACCAGTGGCAGGGAAAGGAGCCGTTCACACAGGACAGGCAGCTGCAGAGAGAGAGAAGCAGGCAGCATTAGGGCAACAGCAGGACAGGGTCCACTGGGTGCTTCTCGGGATGTTTGGGCAGAACAGCATCCACAGGCAATCCCGTATCTCCAGGGGGGAAGGACTCCCCACGCGTGGGGCAAGTGCTGTGCACCGGCAGGCTGGGAGGGCAGATGCCTGCACACCCCAGACCCTCAGGCTTTGTCCATGGCAGGATGAGAGGAAACGGCATTTCGGGCACTGCACGGCTTGTGCCCCATCACAGCAGCCACGCTCCCTCCCTCCTCCACTTGGCGAGCTGACCCTGCCTGCCCTGCTCCTGGGCGGGGGCCGAGCTCCAGACTTTGGGAGCTTTATTTGGGTTCATTCAAAGGAGATTTTAGCAAGAGGCAGCAGAATAAAGGCTCTGCACTGCAGGGGAACAGGGGAGAAAGGGCCAGATTAATGCACACTCATGGAGAAGAAAATTTTAACTGGCGAAAGGTTGGGTCAGATTAACATTTCGGGACTGTAGCGCCTTTCAGCCGCTCACAATAGGTTGTGTGTGACCCCTTCCCTTGGCCCCCCTCATCCTTAGCCCTCTGCAGCCACGCGTGCACGACAGCGTGCACTTCCACCCCCTCCCTCCAGCCCAGAGACGTTTCTGTCTCTCTCCCCAGTCTCCTCTCCAGGCTCTGCGCGGTGGGATCACGCGTGCCCCCCACTCCACATCTCTCCTGGGGGATGAGCTCAGGCTCCTGGGGATGCTGTGAGCCCCCTGCTCTGCACCTCTTTTACCAAAGAAACCAGCCTGGGGACCTGATGCCTTTCCCCCAAGCAGAAGGGAGACATATAGAGTCCCCTCCTTGTGCAGCCATTCACATGAGAGGCACCTCAACAGCCTGTCTCCTTGCTGGCCCCCTGCAAAAGCTTGCCCTCCCAGCACCACGAGGCACGCCTGTTTGCAACCGCAGAGGATCCATCAGACCCCCCGAGCCAGAAGTTGGCTTTTGGGGCTCTCACCCTGATGTGGACGGAAGGGGGCAAGCCCTCCCTGCTACGCTGTCCCAGGGCAGCAGCAAGGTCCCACATGAATGCAGCAAGCCTTCATGGGGCAGGTCTGCACCAGGCATGTCCTGTGCAGCCCAAGCTGCCCTCCCGAGGAGGAAATGGGAGAGCTGCTGAGGTATAAAGTCAAAGGCAAA
>NW_010431106.1:11827-20563 GCF_000710305.1 Buceros rhinoceros silvestris | reverse complement strand
AAAAAAAAAAAAAAGCGGCGGGTTTAAAAAAAAAAAAAAACATTCGGGTTTAAAAAAAAAAAAAAAAGCAGCAGCAACATTTTTCTTCCTACAAGGCTCATACCTGCTCTCACTCATCTGAGCCTGAACAGGATCAGGCCCAAAGCAATTCTATTTAAACAAAGGCAGGATCTTCCCCTGAACACAGCTCTGACAGGAGGCAGGCAGCCCTGCCCAGCCTGATCCCACTCCTAAACCACAGCTACCTCTCTGCCTCTACCCCCCCGGGAAACACAGCATCACTGGGCGAGGTGGCAGAAAGAAAACCTTCCTGGAGAAGGAGATCCTCGGGTGGCAGGGCCTGGCAGGCCAAATCCCTCACCCTCCAGCACACTCATCACTTTGGAGGAGCGGGGATGGCGCAGGAGGGAGCCGCACAGCAGGCAGCTCAGGGTGCAAAGGCACACCTCGGGCTTCGCAGGGCCACCGCTCCCTGCCCGCCCTGCGGCTTCACACACCATTACATATACAGCAGGAGCTTCCCAAATCCATGCGCACACACTAAGGAAATATTTAATTAAGCTGCTTGCAAAGGGGGCTGGAAGTCATTTCCATGTTTCGCTCACATTTTCACTTCCAAATGAACAGCCCTTTTAGCTTTACCCACAAATATGCTAATTGAGATGCTCCTTATGCAAATATATGCAATTCTATTTCAGCTGCAGAGATTCAACTTAAAAGCAGAGCCATAGCCTCCTATCTCTGGTTGCTTTGATGGAGGGAGGTGTGGAGGGTGGAGGGAGTGGGGGACACAAACGAAGTGAAAGGACAGCTCCTGCCTCCTGATAAGGAGTGACCAGTGGGCAAGTGAATCCAAGCTGTGGAGGCAATGTGGCAGGGAAAGCATGGGTTAATCCTCATGGAAGCAGAGCAGCCAGAGAGAGGTCACATAAAAGAGGAGCGTGGTGCCAGCAGTCGCAAGCCATGTGCCGGGACATAACCACCAACCCTCCCAGAAAATCGGCCTCCCCAAAGGAGAGGGTTTCCAGCCACCAGGTCTTTCATGGTCTGCAAAAAGACTCTGCAGTCCCCTCCCCACCACCATGCGAGGCATGTCAAAGCAGTCGGGTGAAGCACCCAGCACAGCCCAGTACAGCACCTGGGCACCCCAGCCCCCAGAGCTGCAGTTCCACTCTGCAACTCTTTGGGGCCAAAGCCCAATCTTGGCTCTTTTGGGACCCTCCTCACCTGAGGGTCTCCTTTGCCATTTAACTACTGCAGATCCCAGTCGGTCTCCTGGTCTCACTCGCCAAAGGACCTAGAGCATCTCAGGTTATCCTGCATGTACGCCCAAAGGTGCGTGTTCCCCACCTCCTGCTTCAGCCCTTCTGGCTGCTTCTAATTTAACCGAGCCATTTCTGAAGCCCTATCCTCGGAGACAGTTTTCACACTCTCCCTTCTGCAGAGGTTCTCCATCTGCCATAAGGACATCAAACACCGCCGTAAGACCACTCACTGCCACACATCTCGTTCCATGGCATCTCTGCTGCATTTAGAGCCTATCTGGGTCACCACCCCTGGGCTGGCCAAAGACTCTGTGAAGTGGCAAGCAAGGCAACACCTGGGTGCTCATAACATGGTGAAACCCCATTACCAGCCTGCCTCAGTCCTGCCAGCCTGAGCATGTCCATTTGACCACCCCAGCACTCTGCAAGGCTGCCCAAAACCAAGGGCAGGAGCCAAGGCCGGGCTCCCTGGCTGCAGGTCAGGCTGAGCAGCGTGGCTGGGGCCGTATCCCCCGTGTGCCCGTGTGCTGCTGCTGTCTGTTCCCAGCGCAGGAGCAGGTTGCTCGGCAGCATGATGCCATCTGTGCCGTCTCTCTCCTTCCCACGGTCAGGCACTCTTCCCTCATCACTTCTTGCCTAAGAGGCTTTCATCACTCCTAATAATTAGAGGGAGGCTCTCCTGCATGTGTTGAAGTGCAACCCCCTCCTCGAAGCGCGCCAGAAGTGCAAGAAGACCAGCCAGGCAGAAAACCTACACTGGGGGTGCAGCGCAGACAGGGATCCACAGCTTGCTCCCCATCTGCATCCTCCCCAGCCCTGCCAGGGGCCAGGTGGAAACAAAGCCCAGGCTGGGCAGGGGGAAGGGGGTCAGACCCACCGGCAGTGCCCCCCTTGTCTCCTAAAGCCTGTCTGCAAGAAGAGTGGCACCAGCCTCAGAGCAACATTTCAAGATCACTCTGTGCAAAGAGCTCCATCCCGAAACAAGCCCAGGCTCACTGCCAGCCTGCAACCTCCTCCAGAAAGAGCAGGCACCAGGGCAGCTCTGCCCACCTCTGCACGACCCAGGAGCAAAGCCAGAAACTCCCCACAGCCTCCACACTTGCTCTCAACTCACAACACAGCTGAGTCAAGACCTCCTGACACCGCTCCCCTCCACCTTCATAACCGCCCCCAAACTTGCTAAGGCCATGCTAAGGAACCACCCAACACGGCTGCAGAAAAGCAGAGGTGTGGAGAAGGCGTCAGGACAGCAAAGAAGCTTCTGAGAACTGGGTGCATCTCCAGGGTGAGTGCGGGGTCACAAGCACCGCTGCAGGACAAGCCCAGACCCAGGAGTGGCTTTGGGGACAGGCTGCTCGCTGGGCACACAGGCAGCTCTGCAGAAGGCACCTCCAGCTGCCACAGCAAGGTTGCAGCTGTCTCCAGCTCCATGCCTGATCGAAGCGATGCTGCAGCTGATGGGAAGCACAGGAAGCCAGCGATGCTGGACCCAGGCTCCTCGCTCACTCTCCTTCCCGTGCTCCCAGCCCCAGGCGTGCCATATGCCCAAAGGAGCCCAGAGCTTGTCAACACGCTGAGTGCGCAGGGAAGGCAGAAAACAAAACCGGCATCCACAGGGCTGAGGTAAGCCTGAGCAGCAAACGTGAGGGGGAAAGGGGGCGTGCACACATGTGCACACCCTGACACACGCACTGACACAAAGCAGCGTGTTCCTGGAGAAAGGACACACAGCGAAGGGCAGGGAGGAGGGACGGGGGTTGAACGGCACCAAGAGCAGCGCAAGGGGGGTCCATTGAGAAGTGAAATTATAAACACAGTGCTGATGGAAACAGTATCTGCACACGCACAGCACAGCCTGCCTGTGAGCCCCCCGACCGCTCCTCAGACCTCTCTTGGCGGGAGGATGCATCCTTAGCGAATACACAGCTCCGGCGCAGCCTGCATCTGGAGCAGCAGCTGTCAGGGGTGAGGGGCTGGACTGCAGTGCTTTGGGATTTATATTCATCTCTCTGCCCCAGGGAGAGCAGGAAATCCTGAAGAGCAGCAGAGACAGTCAGTGCCTCCCAAGCAACTAAACGGACCTACAGGTAGCCCTGCCCTTCCCAACCAGTGCCCAAGCCCAAAGCCATGAGAGGTGTGGGGTAGGAGATCAGCTCTCGCCTCCCTCCACCCCTGCCCATCTCAATCCTTTTCCGTCCTTCATGCCAGCCTGATGCTTTTTTCTCCCTGGTATGATTTGCCCTTACTCACAGGATAGGGGTTGGGCATGCAGACCTACTGCAGGTTGGTCCAGGGCATCCACCGTTACACTGGCTGGAGGATGCAGAATCTGGCCCTGGTTTTCAAAGTTGAGAGACCTTCAGCTGCCTCTCCTCATCAAAACACAACACCAGCCCTCCTCATTCACAAAAAAACATGACACAAAACATGTTATCCTGAACAGTCTCTGGGGCCATCCTACAGGATTTTCCACCTGCCCCAGCTCAGAAATACACAGGGATCTGTTACCACCTCTCGGCTCAGCCGTGCTAACTCAGATACCATCACTCAACTGCTTGTAGCCATCTGTCCATGCCTTTGAAAAGACCACATCTGTTAGCATCTGGAAACAAAGAGCACAGGGCCAGCAGAGAAGCTGCCATGCCGTGTACAGGCAGTTTGGCAGTGAGGGCAGCCAGAAAGGTTGCAGCAAAGAGCCCAGCAGCACGAGGGCTGGCATCACCCCACAGGTGCCAGTGAGCGCCTCAGCGACCAGAGCAGTCCAGCCCTGCCCTCCCAGCACAGCCCTACTGCTCCCGGCCTCTGGGATATGCACTGAAATCCCACTTACTTAATGGAGGCTTATAAGGGAAGTCTGACCTGTGAGACAGGGCCACAGCAGAGTCACAACCCTCCAGCCAGGAGGAGTTAGAGCCGCTTGGCACATCTGCCCCTTGCTCCAGCCTCGGAGAAATTCAGTACCCTTCAGCTGATGGGACCTGGGTGTCACAACCGTCACTGCAGCGAGGCACAATCGTGAGGCTGGAAGCATCGTGACCACCTCCCGATACAAGACACAGCGTGGGTGCGCACCAGCACAGGGTTCCATGCTGCTCAGATCCCCTCTTGGCATCAAACCCACTGATGTGTGAATTTCCTCCTTCCCCTGTACCACTGCCTGGATTTTTGCTTCCGTGTTGCAAGGGCTGGTCACCGTGGCAGGGAGTCTGGTGACATGCTGGGCATGCTGGTGCTTGAAAAACCATCAGCACTGCAAAACCTACCCATAGCATTGAAGGAAGCACTAAAGGCTCTCATCTAAAGGCTTCTCATCTCCCTCCACTTGCCAGTTCCCTTCCCGCAGACGTACTCTCTGAAAAGCCAAACCACAACAGGATTTACAGAGCAGAGTTTCCAGAGGAGAAACCCAGCGAGCAAAGATGGAAATAGTGGGAAGAAATACATCTTGCTATTCCCTGGAATGGCTCAGTGGCTTTCTGGGAGAATTCCCCACTCCCCCCACCTCACCGGCAAGCGTGGGCTTTGCCAGAGGCAGGCAAAGAGCCTGGTGTTATGTCTTTATCTTGAAAGGGGACTCATTTCCCCACGAATGCTTTGAAGAGGGAGTTTAACGCTGACAAAGACGACCTCAACATCTGCTGGCGCACGCGCTGGACACGGGCTGATTCATTAGACGATCAAAGGCACTGCGCAGTCTTTAAATGCCTGCGCTTGATCGGTGCCCCACAGGAAACTCCCAAAGGAACCCACCCACCCCGGTCCTTGCCATGGGGTTTTCCATCCAGTCCTCCACCGCAGTAACCAGACCTGGTTACTCCCCAGGAGCTGGAGGAGAGCCACTGCAGGCAGCCCTGCTCCCCGGCCAGGGGCTCGCAGCAACCCTCAGCCACCCACAACCCCCTTTGTAAGGGACTCATTTTTCTACATTGACTTCCAGGTTTCCACTCCCCCATTCAATGCATCTTTCACAGCTCAGCCAGAAACATCCCTTGCCTGATGCGCAAGCCTCTGGGAGCCAGATGCCCAAAAGATGTCACTACCTGGAAATGCCTTCCTGAGTCCCACGGGAGCCCTGAGGCTCCCAGGGTGCAGTACCCCAAGCTGGGACCCTCAGAAGCTTGGCTGGTGGCCCTGGTGGAGCAAGGAATGGAGCCCCAGAGAGTGTGCGAGTCCCAGGCCAGCAGCCCTGCATGGAGAAGTACCCTGGCAGCCAGTGATGCTGGTCTGCAATGAGTGACACTATAAAGCACTGCAATAGCAGATGGGCCTGGACCATCACAGGCAGCAAAAGCTCCTCTGTACCCCTCCTTCCCTGTAGGAGAGGGGATTAGACACATCTTCCCTTCTGCAACCCCTCCCTGGACCAGGCTGGCTCCAGCAGTCCTTGAAAATGCATGGGAAGAAGAGTTTTGCAAGACAGCAAGAACAAGAGAGCAAGGATGCTCACACAGCAGCGGGATCAACCCCACAGCCTTTAAAAGGGCTTTACCAGCACATTTTGCTAATGCCTTTCCAGATGTCTGCTGAAAATAAGAAGGGTCAGAGTCTCCCCAGTGCACACGGTGGAGCTGCGTTGGCTTCCCTGGAGCTATCCCAGCTGAAACCAGCAAAGAGCTGCCTTATAATCCTCCCACCTCTCCACAACTATCTGAAAAATCTTGCCTAAATGTTTTGTCCTCAGATGAGAAATGATTTGACATGCAGGCCTCTGGCTTCCAACCTAAGCAAAGCGCCCAAATATGAGACAGAAGTGTAATGCACAGTGATCAGCGATCTCCGCAAGAAAAACATTAGCTTTGTGGAAAGGCATATTGTTCCTAATACAGAATTTATCAGGCTGACGTATAGATTTTTCCTCCACAAAATATGAAACCTGGATCTGAAAGGCTATTAACTCCAAAGAGATCCATTAAAGACGCCTGTCTGCAAATGGTATTTGAGAGTATTGCATCACCCTAGGTACTGTCATGCTCTTTGGCTATGACTCGACTGCAGGTCACACAGTTAAAACTGCCTCCAAACTCTAAAAAGTCTTGATGTAAAGAAAATAATAATAATGTTCACCAGCCTAGAACATGGGCTTTTCTATCAGCTCCAACCAAAGCCTATAAATATTAATGCATCCATAATTAGCCTTTTTAAATAATGCATCCAAAATTAAACATCAGCGCAGTAATAAATCAGTCAGGGCTGTTTGTTGTAGGTTGTTGGGGTTGGGGGGTTTTTTTTGGGGGGGGGAGGTGGGGGGTTTTTTCCCTCCTGTGTCAGGCACATAAAATAAAATGTCAATTCCCTCCTCTTCCCGCTGGACCGAAATGTTGGAGTCCCAACCGGACCCAATCCGATGCCATTTGTACTTAAAAGTCTTCTTTCCCTCATTTCGAAAAATAAAAGTCACATCTGCTGTTTGATTTCCAAAATAACGACATGCAGCCAGCCCGAGCCAAAGCTGAGCTAATGTTATTGAAACCACACGACGAAGGGAGACACAGCTCATCTCGGGAGTCAAGGTGAGGAAGAAAGTCAAGTCTGCAAACTCTCTCCTCCCTCGCCAGCATGAGCCAAGACCTGCTGCCCGTGCGGAGTGGGCAGGGCAGAAATCCCTGTGATGAACAAGGCTTTCAAGGGCTCTCCTCTGACGCATGCCCCCCTTGGCTCTCACTGCAGGTACCCAGCCGGGACTGTCACCTGCTTTTCCCTGATCAAAGTGGAAAATCCAAACAGGCTTTGGAGGAGCAGCCTGCAGCCGAACTCTCCAAGGCAGGCCAGATGCTTTGGAAAAAGCCATCCCAAAGAGATCATTCCACATTTGCTTATCTAGAATTACTGATCAGCTGGAGCACCACCATCCAGGGGAGGCTTCTGGCAGGGTAATGAAATTGCTTGCATTCTTGAGCTTCAAATTCTTTGCCCAAACACACCCCAGCACCTCCTTCAACGTTCCCACCGCAGAGCCATCTCCACTCAAGCACACAGTCCGCAGCTCCTCACCAGGAGCTCACTGCGAGAGGCTTTAGACGCCCTGCTTAGAGAGCACATCAGTAATCCACACTTCCTTTGTTTTATCACACGCATATCTCAAACTGCCTAAAACCCCGTAAGTGGAGTAGATTTCACGGCAGCCTGACAAGAAAGCAAATTCACAATTACTTCCAGTTAGAAAATTCTTGGGTAAATGCCGCAGGACATGCATCATGTTCCATCCCATGTTGCCGTAACTTTCCAGCTCGCTCTCCAGCAAGTCTGGGAAGCAGGTACAAAGGAAAACAAAGGCTTCTCCTTTTGAACCACCAAGTCGCTCCTATTAACTGTTTCCAGGAATAACAAGATGCTTGGCATTTTTGGTCACATAGATTGCTACACTCTGCAATGCAGTAAACTCATTTTTTCTTCCAAAACTTTGCCAGACCCAAAGCTCTGTTTTTAAGTGAGGTTCTACCCTTGATGCTTCACGTTCCCACACGCCCAAACCAATTGTGGGTGCTCTGGTCACCACCCCAGTTTACAAGGGCAAAAGAAGGAGGTTTCTCACGATAAACACCAGAATACTCAACTGCCCTTTCCTCTTGCAACATCAGCACCCGCAAAGCTGAGATCTCTCTCTCCCAGTCTCACACTGCCCCACCGATCTCTTCCCAGAGCACTCTCGGGAAGCCCAGGACACTTACGACTGATGGACGCTGCAGTTGTAGAAAACAAAATCCACAGAGGCAAACTTCTTCCCCGTCTCCTTCGATTTCAGGTAGAGCTTCACCACTCGCTTGTCCCCTGGGAAGAGACCGAGGCATCAGAAAGGCAGCTGGGAACCACCACTCAGCCCAGTTAACTAACAAATCCCCCCAAATCTGGCAATAAAAAAAGAACATTCACCCACCCCTACTCAGCTGCCCAACAGGTCAGCAGAATCTCAGTATAGCTCTCAACTCCTACAGCCACCTGCAACCTGCTGGCATGGAGGCAGGTGCCTTGGGTTGTACTGGTGGTACTGAAGGGGGCAGCAGAATGCCCTAGAGCCCATGGCCACCTACAGCACATCTGCCCAGGAATGGTCCATAGGTGGGAACGAGACCGGGTTGCGCCAGACTGGTGCATGGACCACCACGGAGTCAGCAAGTAGCTGTGCAGCTTGGAGGCGACCAAGGACCACTCCCCCATGAGCAGCAACATCCTTCTCCTACAACCCAAGAACCCAGGTCAGGTCCCACTTGGGGGCCAGGGATCGCTGTCACAGGAGGACTGTCCTTCTCCACATCTGCTTGTGGGGCAACAAGTGGGATACGTTTTGACTCAGGCTTTTTTCCCACCCCAGGGCATGAGCTCACCGCGGCCCCTGGTGATGGGGATGACGTCCTTGGCAGAGGGAGAGCTGCAGTAGATCTTTCCGTCTTCAATGCGGCTCTCAGACTCGGTGAAGTCTTCGAAGGAGCCGTTGACTCCTGATGAAAGGTCTGGGCCCTTTCCGGGCCGGCGG